>NC_041381.1:102977890-103031217 GCF_002162155.2 Triticum dicoccoides | reverse complement strand
TGATTCTCAAAAAAAAACATTGGATGATACTTTTAAGGAGGAGCAAAAAAACTGTAGAACATACCAACATACGACTTAACATTGAAACTCTCATCGAGACAAAGTTGAGAGTAAAGGTAAATTGTAAAATTAGTTCGTGGGTTAAGAGTTTTAGTATTTTAAAGTTATAAATTTACAAACATTTCCCATGTGGCAGTATTGATTTCGTCTTCTTTTATGTGTACATGTGAATTTAGAATCATGTACATTTATTAGGTAGACACATTGTATCCTAAATTTTATTTTTGAGGTGCTACAGCGGCTAGGGCACTTGGCCCTTTAAGCTTGGCTGGCGGGTCCGTTGATTCACCTCCCCTCTACCTGTCGCTCAGGCGGCCGGTTGCGGGAAGGAGGGTCCTGGCGCCTCGGTTTGGGCTAGTAGTTTAGGTTAGGTTTTCTTTTTTGCAGGGGTGGTGTTCAGCCGATGGCGACACTTCATCTTCAAGATGGTCTTCCGGACTTTGATCCTCCTTGAGTTCGTCCATCAGGACAGAGTTGACGGAGCTCCGACGTAGATCCCTGTCGTCTCTTTGGGACGGTGGGGTTAGAGTTTGTCGCCGTACGTGACAGCGAGATTTTGTGTCCGACACTTCAATTGATTCAAGGGGTCAATGACGACAAGTACAACTCTAGAACGCTTGTCCTTGGAGATACATGCATGAAGACTTTTCAGTTGTCATTGACAGCCGAGCAGCGACATCGGTGATAGTTCCCGCTTTGGTGGTGTAAAGTCCTTGATGTGATTTTTATACTACTCACTCCGATCCATACTATCTGTCGCAGCTCTAGTACAACAAGTAATATGGATCGACGAGAGAAATAGATTGAGTACTTTCGATAAAATAAAAAAAATGAAGGGGCGACCATGCTGTCCGGATCCCTTGCAAAATAGGGGAACCGAGGAGAGCTTCCTACAAATTAAACTCGTAGAGAATTTGGAAGACGAAGATAGACCCTGTGGTGTCGCTGCGGGAGGCCGGCCGTACGCCATCATGAAAAATGGGACAGCAACGTCGGGGATGGGTTGGCCATGACGAACGCGGTGACGGTGGTTGAGCCCGGCCGGACCTCCCGCGCCGGCTAACTGGCTGACCGACCGGCCCATCGGTCTCGCTTTTGTTCTCGTCAAGATTGGGAACTGGAAGCGGCCGGCCGGCAGTCAGTCATTCCTTGTTCTTTCACGTGAGAAGACAACGTCACTTCTTCTAGTACAAGGATTAATTAGCGGTGGAACGCACGAGTGATCTGACCATAGACCGTCTCATTTGTTCTCAAAAAGCCATTATGTCCGTCTCATTTGTTCTCATCTTTCCAAAAGCCAACATAACCTGACCATGGACATGGCCTGGAATCGTGGTTACTTTGGTATCAATATAGTGACAACTTTATACATCATCGGATGATACTTTTAAGGAGGAGCAACATTTTATAGAACATACCAACATACGGCTTAACTTTGAAACTCTTGTCGAGACAAAGTTGAGAGTAAAGGTAAACTATAAAATGACTCGGTGAGTTAAGAGTTTTAGTATTTTACAGCTATAAATTTGCAAACATTTCCCATGTGGCATTATTGATTTCATCTTCTTTATGTGTACATGTGAATTTTACAATCATGTACATTTATTAGGTAGACACATTGTATCCTAAATTTTATTTCGAGGTACTACATCGGCTAGGGCACTCGACCCTCTAAGCTTCGCTAGCGGATATGTTGATTTGCCTCCCCTCTGCCCGCCGCTCAGACAGCCGGTGGCGGGAAGGAGGATCCCGACGCCTCGGTTCCTGCTAGTAGTTTAGGTTATGATTATTATTATTTTGCAACGGCGGTGTTCGGGTAGATGGCGACACTTCATCTTAAACTAGTCTTTCGGGCTCCGATGCTCCTTGGGTTCGTCCACCATGACGGAGTCTCGACGGAGCTCTGCGCAGATTCCTGTTGTTTCCTTGAGGTGGTGAGGTTAGAGTTTCTCGCCGTACGTAACAATGAGGTTCCGTGTCCGACACTTTCAAGGGCTCAATGGCAACGATTACAGCTATGGGCCGCTGGTCCTTGGAGATCGTGCATGAAGACTTTACCACTGTCATCAATAGCCGGCTCTGATGGAGGAGTGGTGACATCGCCAATAGTTGTTGTTTTGGTGGTGTAAGGTCCTTAATGTGATTTTTATTATGTTTGGATTCAGATGAGCATTTATACTACTCACTTCGATCCATATTACTTGGTCTAGCCTTAGTATAATTGTACAAACACACACAACTGCCTCTCCCAAAAAAGCGTAGGGTTTCCTCCGTCTCCCGCTGGCGCCGCCGCCAGTCCGCCTCGTCTCTGGTGGCCTTAGGTCCATGGCGGCATGGTGGATACTGGCCCTTGCCGGTGGGAGTGCTTTGTCTTTAGATGTTCCTTCGAGTTTTGTTACGGTTTATGTCTTGCTCAGGAACACGACACGGGGGCGCCTCCCTCAAGATGGAATAAGCTTCTCCCCGGCTAGCCCCCGTCCCGGTGGTGCGTCTAGCATTGTCGGTGTGTGTGTGGAGATGTGTCTCCAGCAAATCTGTCATTGGTAGATTTGCTCGGATTTGGTCGTAGTTCGTCACGTTCATGCGTCTTCAAGTTGGATTTTTCCGATCTACGCTACTCTTCAACGGCAGTCGTTGTTGTTCTGGTGCGCTAGTCCTATATGGCCTTAGCACGGCGATTTCCCGACTGTCTACTAGAACAAGTTTTGCCCGGCTGCGGAGGGGCGATGACGAAGGCGCGGCTTTGGCTCGCTTCAATGCTTGTAGTCGTCGCTAGGTGGTCTACGGATCTGGATATAATTTTTATTATTTCTGGTGTTTGTTATACTGCCGTGATTGAGGAATAAATCGGAAGTTTTCTTGGAAAAAAACTGTACAAATGATATGGATTGGAGAGAGTAATAGATTAAGTCCCTTTTTTGAGAGTATAAAAAAATGGAGGGTCGATCATGCTGTCCGGATCCCACCGTCAAGGTCAAAATTGGTCCATGGCGAGGCATGCCTGGCCGTGAGCGGCTCGTTCGCCGGCGGCTCAGCGTAGGTGGCCGGACGACCGCGAGAGGAGGGTCCAAGGCACGCAGTGTATCTGCGCGACGCACGCCAAGCGAGTTGGGCGCCGCAGCGGTTGGTGGTAACGTGCGCGCGCGACCACCCAAGTGTGGTCATGGTGGTCGGCTTCATGCTGGGAGCTATGGGCGCAGAATCAAGAGGGGGAAGAGGGCGTTAGGGGCGCGACCTTACACCGATAGCGGAACGGGTGTCAGGGAGGTCCACGGTGGCTTGGGGCGGTCGAATCTAGGAGGTCAACGACGACAACCGTGGCGGATGACGGGGTCCTGGGCGTCGTCTACGGGTGTCCCCTGCCCGATTCAACGCGTGTGCTGGACGAGAGCTGGCCTGAGGTGCTCATGGACATGCTCCTTTGTCTCGAGCTAGCCTCTGGCGGAAGGAATCATCCGATGTGCTTTAACAACATTGAATCGAACGCGGCGGTCTGAGGTCGGAGGCGGGGAAGATGTGCCGTGGCGCTCGGCACTGATCGTCTCTCGTCAAATTAGTTGGCTTTTAGGATGAGGGCATCTCGAAGAGCTTCCTGGCGAGGTGGAGGCGCTTGGGGTTGCCGTTGGCCGCGCGGAGACGAAGGCAGCAGCGACGGTGGCACTCTTCGGAGGTGAGAGAGGGAGAGGCCGCGAGGGAGGGAGGGAGGGATGGATGGAGGGAGGGCTGCCGTGCGCGGGGAGCTAGTGGCGGCCACGCACGGTCTCTGGGCAGCCGGCGGTCGCTGTCGTGGTACTACGTCTGACAGTAGAATATGGGGTAGGTATGGAGAGGCAAGATCCTAGCTATGGAGTAGTTGTATACGCAAGAGATTTACGAGTTCAGGCCCTTCTCGAAGGAAGTAACATCCCTACGTCTCGGAGCCCGGAGGCGGTCGACTGGATTATATGCGTATGAGTTACAGGGGTGCGAACCCTTCTGCCAGTGGAGGGGGTGGCTTATATAGAGGATGCCAAGACCCCAGCCAGCCCACGTAGAGGAGGGTTTAAAGTACATTAAGGCCTGGCGTTACTGGTAACGCCTTACATAAAGTGTCATCATGACCATAAAGACTACTTAATTACAGACCGTTTGGATAGAGAGTAGATCTTGAACTCCTGGTGGTCGAGTGAGTCTTCATGGTCGAGTGTCTTCAAGTTCGTCGAGTGTCTTCCAGTCCGTCGAGTGGAGTCCCTCTAGGTCGACTGGAAGACGGCTTCTTCTAAAGATGTCCTCGGGGTGGGTACCTTGGACAGGTCCATGACCCTACCCCAGGTACATGACTTCATCATTAGCCCCCGAATGGATCGATGTTTGAGTGAGGAAGGAGTTGATAATCTTTCCGACCTGTTTTCTGGTGCTGTAAATGTGTCTTACGCTGGATCAATGACTTTTAAGTGAGGGTGTCAACTTTTCTTTCAGTCGCCTTGATCCATTCTTTATATATGTCGAGTGAACTTTATGAACTTGGAGATTTCCGAGCGACGGATCGCAGGAGATCTTCCATCTGACAAGTTGCCCCGCGGTTAGCAGATTTAGTGGGATCCGAATTTCGAGAAGCGCGCGAAGCGGAGAAGGCCGCGGTACTCGGATAGGATAAGGCAGAGACGCCTCGATTCCCGCGCCGCCTTTTTCTCCACGTATCGCTCGCGCGACTGTTTCGGGATTTGACAGGATTGCCTGGGCCTACTAGTCAACCACTCGGAAGCGACTCCATATAAGGAACCGGGCGGAGGTTTTTGAACAATGCTCCCTCATTTTCCCCTCCCCCGTCTTCAGATTCATCCGCTGCGCTTGCTATCTGTTCAGCGCCGCTGCCCTGTACCAGCCTCGTCGGTGACAATGGTGAAAGAGAATACGACGGCTTTGGAGCGGGCGAAGAAGGCGACGGCGAAGGCGAAGGGGAGAGCGACCAGTCGGGGCGGATCCTCGCCGTGGTCCCGCCTGCCGCAAGGTTGGATCCAGGGGGATTGGATCCGCTCGACCATCACCCAGAAGGATCTCGACGACCTGGCCAACGAAGGGCTGATCGAGCACGGGGCAGCGAGGCTTCCGGGGACGGAGTGGCAGCCGCAGCCTCAGGAGGGTGAGTGTGTCCTCTTAGCGACTCATGTCGATCGTGGGTTTTCTCTGCCGCCGCATCTTTTCTTTCGGGGGTTTCTGAACTTCTTCGGGGCTCAGCTCCACCACTTCACACCCAATTCCATTGCCTATCTCGCCGCTTTCGTGTCTTCGTGCGAAAACTTCTTGGGTTGTCGGCCGCACTGGGGCCTTTTCAAACACATATTCACTTGTCGCTCTCAGATGGTGAAAAAGGCTAATCCAAATGACGAGAGAACCCAAGTAATCCAGATGTGCGGGGGTCTTGGGGTCCAGATGAGGAGTAAGAGTGCCTTTCCAGCTATGACCCTTCCCGAGTCAGTTAGGGGGTGGCAGTCGACCTGGTTCTATTGCCAAGACCAGTCGACACCAGGGCAGTCGACTGGGCCCCCTCCCTTCTCCATGAGTCGACTGAACAAGCCGTCTTCTCTGAAAGTAGTTCCGGAGGAGAAGGCTCAGGTTAAAATGTTGATGGAGCGTGTAGTCCAACTCATTCGCGACGGTGTGACTGGCATGGATCTTCTGGAGGTTTTCCTTCGACGGCGCATCCAGCCACTCCAATACCGGGGCCACCCAATGTGGTTGTACTCTGGTGCTGAAGACACCACTCGGGTCCACCCAGAGGAGGTCGACGATGTCACACTGGAGAGGTGGATGACTGTCATCACAGGGAACAAGGACAACCCTCGTGGGGCCATGAGGATCCCGCCACTCGACCAGTCTTATGAACCAGACAAGGTATGACCACTTATCTCCGACTGTAATCATGTTTCGTCCATTCTGTTTTGCTGCAGATCAGTCGATCGACTTTTGTCTTGTTTGTTGTCCTTCAGGCTACCACTGAGTTGTATTCGATGCCCAACGGGGCGCAAGCACAAACCGAGGAGGAGTAAGGAAGTGGAGGTGAAAGTCAGGAGGAGTGGGAATCGGATGGCGATGAGGGTGACGAAGATGCAGGCTCCGATGAGGAGGAGGAAGTTGCGCCTCCCCGTTCTGAAAGAAGGTCCAAGCTTGCCATGACCCTGCAGTCGAGCGCGGCAAGGGGGCCGCGCCTGTTGTGCAATCGACCAAGCGTCCTCGGGCGACCTCTCCGGCACCGACTGAGAAAGCGTCGAAGCAATCTCGAGTGGTGCCGTCAAAGCCGACGAAGGCTTTGCCGAAGATGAAGATGGTGATTCCCACTATTTCTGGGTAATGACATAACTTGTGTCCTCTTGTTTCTCATGGATTTATTCTTGGTCGATTCGTTAGCTGACCGACTGATTTCTGAAACTGCAGTGCTGCTACTTCTGATACCTCGGCCAGACCTAAAGATCAAAAAATGGAGGATGCCATCACTTCCAACCCTGGTATGACCTTTGAAGTTTCGTTTTCAGTCGGTGGGATCTTCGTTTTTAACGTTGACTCTTTTCTGCAGCTCCATCTAATATCATCATTGATCTTCCTGATGATGATGAAGACGAGGAACCACTGAGGCAGAGGAGGAATAGGAGAGCGTCTACTGGCAAGGCAGCTCAGGTCGTATCAGCACCTGAGACGTTGGTTGCGGAGGGGGACAACGTCACTCGGCCTACCGTATCCTTTGCGGTGCCGCTGACGAGTGCTCGCCCTTCGTCGTCGAGTGCTGGTCAGCCTTCACTTTTCTCTACCCACCACGTCCCTGAAGACCAAGCAAGCACTGCTAAAGAAGCCATACGCCAGGCGGGGGTTATGATGGAGCAAGTGAATGCGATCCGAGACGCCAGTCAAGCAGCTTATGACGCCAGTTCAGCCCTTCAGGGCAATGTTCAGGTTGGTCGGTCACTGCCTGTTCTGTTAGGATATGGTATCTAAAAACTTTTCTTTCTAAAAATCTTAGTATCTGTCGTACGCCCAGTGGGTGTGTCGATTGAGATTCTGGATTGGTGGGGGCACACTGAGTGCACCCACTAGGTGTAGTCCCCAAGGCTATGGTCGACTGCTGGCAGTGGACCATAGTCTTTATGTCTTGAGTTTTTTTTCATTACTGTCTTCACTCGATCTGGTCGAATGGAATCATAAACCGGTGGGGGCATGCTGAGTGCACCCACTAGGTGTAGTCCCCGAGACTGTGGTCGACTGCTGGCAGTCGACTATGGTCTGAAGAACACCCTCTCTTTTTTTTTTGGTCGACTGACTGACTCTGAATCTAGCTGATAGAACTAGTGGGGGCACGCTGAGTGCACCCACTGGGTGTAGTCCCCGAGACTACAGTTGAATGTTTAGATTCGGCTGTAGTCTTAGAAATACTACGATTTTTCTCTTAGTCACTCGGAAGTGACCTATCTTTGACGTCTGTCGATTGGTTTTTTGCAGAAATCTTGCGAGCTTGCAGCTCGTTATACTGAATTGGAGAACAAGCATATCCAGCTCGAACTTGACCTGAAGCTTGTCCAGGAGAACTTCACGAAGGCGAAGGAGGAGGAAAAATGTATGTTTGGTGAGAATCTTGATGACTGCCTTTGCTTCTTGTCCATCCCCGAGTCTGATCTTACTGTGATTTTACAGATAAACTGAGGGATTCTCTGAAGAAGAAGGATCTTGACCTCGCTGAGGCGCAGAAAGCAGCTTCCGAGAAGACCAGGCTCGCAGAAGAAAAGTTGGCTTCAATCAGCAAACTTGAAGAGGAAAATACTAATCTGAAAGCTGCTCTCGACGTGGCCAACCAGGAGGTCACTCGACTGAAGAATGACAAGATGGTCCTGAGTGACAAAGCTAGTGAACTGGTGGGAAAGAAGAATGATCTGGAGGCTTATCTGGGAGGACTCGCCAAGAAGCTATTCCTCATGCTTGAAGGTAACCCTTTGTATCTGACAGGCTTTTTAATTTTGGCCTTACCACCAAACTGCTGCCTTAACTTTGGGGTTGTGTCTACAGAGTTCTGCCAGAACTTTGAGGAGGAGACTGGTCGACTGGAGACGAGCCTAGATCCCATCAACTCTCCTGTGAAGGATAAAACCACCATGAACGTGCTCCGACTCGGGTCTCCGTTGATGTTGTTGTCGACTATCTTGCAAGGCTGAAGGTTGCGACATCACGCATCAACACGGCGCTCTGGCTAGGAGAAGCACTTCGGAATGACCTTGAGTCTCTGATGACTCGACTGAACGAAGTTCCAAGTTGAGTGCAAGAATGGAAGAAGTCTTCTGCCAGGTGCGGTGCCGGCGTTGCTCTATCTCTGGTCCGTGTTCACTGCAACGATGCGCGAGAGGACAAGCTGGCAGCTCTCAAGGTGGCCAATACCAAGAATCATGACTTCTGATCCTTCATGGAGACCTTCATCGCTGCTGCCACTAGGATCGCAGATGGAATCGACCTGGATGAGTTCGTTGCGCCTTCCAGCCCTCCATAGGAGGGGTAAAAAACTTCTATGCTTGATGCTTTAAATTTGCCTTGGAATGCCGAGTGGTTTTTGTAACCGATAAACTTTAACAGGCTTGGTACCTGAGCACTTCTGGATCCGTAAGACGTTATCTGAACTTAGGTTTGCCGTTGAATATGTTTGCTTCTGCCTTCGAATGATCATCATCCTTTGCTTGGAGTATGTACTAGTGTTTGTGATGCTCTTTTGCAGGTAGGGACGAAGCACAAATTGCAATCGACTTGTACTCGTCATGCTTAGGCGAGCGCTGGGCTACAGCTAAGCCCCCGAGTGGGAGGTCTGCTCTCCACTCGGTAGGATTTTCAAAACTTAGGCGAGCACTAGACTGCAGCTAAGCCCCCGAGTGGGAGGTCTGCTCTCTACTCGGTAGGATTTTCAAAAACTTAGGCGAGCAATTGGCTGCAGCTAAGCCCCCGAGTGGAAGGTCTGCTCTCCACTCGGTAGGATTTTCAAAAACTTAGGCAAGCACTGGGCTGCAACTAAGCCCCCGAGTGGGAGGTCTGCTCTCCACTCTGTAGGATTTTCAAAAACTTAGGCGAGCACTGTGCTGCAGCTAAGCTCCCGAGTGGGAGGTCTGCTCTCCACTCGGTAGGATTTCCAAAAACTTAGGCGAGCACAGGGCTGCAGCTAAGCCCCTGAGTGGGAGGTCTGCTCTCCATTCGGTAGGATTTCTGTGGCATACCTCTGAAGAAGAAGGTAACAGTCGACCTGCACCTCGTCTTTCTTGCGGGTCGCACATTGTGTTTGTGGCGTAGCTCAGAAGGAGAGGGTAGCAGTCGACCTGCGCCTCGTCCTCCTTGCGGAACGCACGTTGTATTTGTGGCGTAGGTCGGAAGGAGAGGGTGGCAGTCGATCTGCGCCTCATCCTCCTTGCGGAACGCACGTTGTATTTGTAGTTAGGTGAGCGCTATGCTGCAGCTAAGCCCCCGAGTGGGAGGCTGGCTCACCACTCGGTAGGATTTTGTTGAACCTTAGGCGAGTACTTGAACTGCAGCTAAGCCTCCGAGTGGGAGGCTGGCTCACCACTCGGTAGGATTTTGTTAAACTTAGGCGAAACGGATTCGCAGCTAAGCCTCCGAGTGTGAGGCCGGCTCACCACTCGGCAAGGATTTTTTTTATACAAACTTAGGCGAAACGGATTCGCAGCTAAGCCACCCATTGGGGGACTGCTTTATGTGGACAAAAGAAACAACAATCACTAGAAAAATTATAAAGGTCTTGTCTTTGATAAATAAACTACAGAAGTACTTTTATTACAACTCATCCGAGTGAATACTTAAGTATAAAAGGGGCGGAGTAGCTCCGCGTTCCATGCTCGGGGCTCGTCGATCTGGTGCTCGACATTGTAAAGGCGGTACGCCCCATTGTGGAGAACTTTGGTGATGATGAAGGGACCTTCCCAAGTAGGGGCAAGCTTGTGTGGTTTCTGCTGATCCACTCGAAGAACTAAGTCTCCCTCTTGAAAGGCTCGACTCTTCACGTTTTTGGCGTGGAATCGACACAAGTCCTGCTGATAAATGGTCGATCGGATCAGGGCCATCTCTCTTTCCTCTTCTAGGAGGTCGACTGCGTCCTGCCGGGCTTGCTCTGCTTTAGCTTCAGTGTAGAGTTCGACTCGGGGTGCGTTGTGAAGCAGGTCACTCGGCAAAACTGCTTCAGCTCCGTAGACCAAGAAGAACGGAGTCCTCCCAGTCGACCGGTTAGGCGTGGTCCTTAATCCCAAAAGTACCGACGGAAGTTCGTCGACCCATGCACCAGCTGCGTGCTTGAGATCGCGCGTTAATCGGGGTTTCAACCCTTTGAGAATTAAACCATTCGCTCGTTCTGCCTGTCCATTCGACTGGGGGTGAGCGACTGAAGCATAGTCGACTCGTGTACCCTAAGATGTGCAGAAGGCTCTGAATTCCTCAGAATCGAAGTTTGATCCATTGTCTGTGATGATGCTATGTGGAACTCCATATCTGAATACCAATTCCCTGATGAAGCTGACAGCAGTGCCGGCATCAAGATTCTTGATGGGTTTAGCCTCAATCCACTTGGTGAACTTGTCGACTGCTACCAGCACATGGGTGAAGCCGCTTCTGCCTGTTCTCAGAGGTTCAACCATATCCAATCCCCATACAGCGAAAGGCCAGACGAGTGGGATGGTCTTCAAGGCTGAAGCGGGCTTGTGTGACATATTGGAGTAAAATTCACACCCTTCACATTTGTCGACTATTTCCTTTGCCATTTCATTCGCTCTTGGCCCGTAAAATCCCGCTCGGTATGCTTTAGCCACGATGGTCCGAGAGGACGCATGATGACCACAGGTCCCCGAGTGGATATCATCAAGGATTATCCGACCTTCTTCTGGCGTTATACACTTCTAGCCAACTCCAGTCGCGCTTTCTCTGTACAACTGTCCCTTTATCACGGTAAAGGCCTTAGATCGGCGGATGATCTGACGAGCCTCTTCTTCATCTTCTGGGAGTTCTTTCCTCAGGATATATGCGATGTACGGCACTGTCCAGTCGGGAGTGATGACCAGTGCTTCCATGATCAGGTCGACCACCGCTGGAACTTCTACTTCAGTCGGATCTGTGAGACTTTTTGGCTGCGGAGCTTCTTCGGTAAAAGGATCTTCCTGGACTGATGGAGTATGAATATGTTCCAGGAACACATCGCTGGGAATGGCTTCTCTCTTGGAACCTATCTTTGCCAAATCATCAGCTACTTGATTCTTTAGTCGGGGTATATGATGGAGCTCTAGCCCTTCGAATTTCTTTTCAAGCTTTCTCACTGCATTGCAGTATCCAGTCATGGCTGGGCTTCTAACGTCCCACTCCTTCATCACCTGATTGACCACCAAATCTGAGTCGCCATAAACCATAAGGCAATGGACGCCGAGTGAAATGGCCATGCGCAACCCATATAAAAGCGCCTCATATTCTGCTTCATTGTTGGAGGAATCAAAGTGAATCTGAAGCACATATCTGAGCTTATCTCCTCGGGGGGAAACTAATACTACCCCAGCACTGGAACCATTCAACATCTTAGAACCGTCAAAGAACATGGTCCAATGCTCCGAGTGAACTTGAGTCGGCTGCTGTTGTTCAATCCACTCGGCGATGAAATCTGCTATTGCTTGGGACTTAATGGCTTTCTTTGCCTCAAACTTGATATCAAGGGGAAGGAGTTCAATCGCCCATTTTGCCACTCGACCAGTTGCATCTTTGTTATGCAGAATCTCTGACAGTGGGGCGTCGCTGACGACTGTAATGGAATGATCAGAGAAATAATGAGCAACTTTCTTCATGGTCATGTAAATCCCATACACAAGCTTCTGATAATGAGGGTATCTTTGCTTCGATGGGGTCAAAACTTCGGAAAAATAATATACAGGGCGCTGAACTTTGAAGGCTTTCCCTTCTTCTTCCCGCTCGACCGCAAGCACTGTACTGACGACTTGTCCTGTGGCTGCAATGTAAAGCAACAAAGGCTCTTTGCTGATTGGGGCAGCAAGCACCGGCTGGGTGGAGAGCAGAGATTTTAGCTCTGCAAACGCTGCATCAGCTTCCAGAGTCCACTCGAACTTGTCTGACTTCTTCATCAGTCGGTAAAGAGGCAATGCCTTTTCACCGAGGCGAGAGATGAATCAACTTAACGCGGCCAAGCATCCAGTAAGCTTCTGGACATCGTGCACACGCATAGGGCGTTTCATTCGGAGTATTGTACTAACTTTTTCTGGGTTGGCATCGATTCCTCGTTCGGAAACGAGAAAACTGAGTAACTTTCCGCCAGGGACTCCGAATGTGCACTTTGATGGATTAAGCTTGATATCATACCTCCTGAGATTGGCAAATGTTTCAGCTAGGTCTGTCAACAGGTCGGAACCCTTCCGTGACTTGACCACAATATCATCCATGTACGCTTCCACATTCCGACTGATTTGAGTGAGTAAACACTTCTGAATCATCCTCATGAACGTGGCTCCGGCATTCTTGAGGCCGAACGGCATGGTGACATAGCAGAAGCACCCGAATGGAGTGATGAAAGCTGTCTTGATTTCATCGGGTCCGTACAGACGGATCTGATGGTACCCGGAATAGGCGTCTAAAAAATATAATCTCTCACACCCCGCAGTCGAGTCGACAATTTGGTTGATGCGAGGGAGAGGAAAATGATCTTTCGGGCAGGCCCGATTGATATGTTCGAAATCAATGCACATGCGAAGTGAATTGTCCTTCTTGGGGACCATGACAACATTGGCGAGCCACTCGGAGTGGTAAATCTCTCGGATAAACTCTGCTGCCAGGAGCCGAGCCACCTCTTCGCCAATGGCCTTTCTCTTCTGGATGGCAGAGCATCGAAGATGTTCCTTGACAGGTTTTACCTTTGGGTCGACTCGTAGGCGATGCGAAGCCAGCCTCCTGGGAACACCCGGCATGTCAGCAGGCTTCCATGCGAAGATGTCCCAGTTCTCACGAAGGAACTGGATGAGCGTTTCTTCCTATTTGGAGTCGAGTGTTGTTGAGATATGAGTCGGAGCAGCATTGGGGTCGGTCGGGTGGATGTGAACCGGCTTTGTCTCACCAGACGACTGAAACGCTGATTCGGTAGCAGGCTTCTTGGCTCGCAACAAATCACTCGGATCTACGGTTTTCTAGCTCTACCACTGCCATATGAGCGTCGGCGATCTTTGAGCCCTTCTAAAAGCACTCTTCTGCCTTTTTTCGATTGTCGGTGATGGTGATCACCCCTTTGGGACCAGGCATCTTCAGTTTGAGGTACACGTAACATGGTCGAGCCATGAATCGTGCATAGGCTGGCCTGCCCAGAATGGCGTGATAAGCACTCTGGAAATCCACAACTTCAAATGTTAACTTTTCTTTGCGGAAATGTTTTGAATCACCGAAAACCACATCAAGAGAAATTTGGCCGAGTGACTCACCTTCTTTCCAGGAATGACTCCATGAAACTCATGTTGCTAGAGCTGGGTCTGGACATCGGAATGCCCATTCCCTTTAGCGTCTCCGCATACAATATATTCAATCCACTGCCACCGTCCATCAAAACCTTAGTCAGTCGAGTGCCTTCGATGACTGGGTCGACCACCAAAGCTTGCCTCCCAGGGGTGGCTATGTGTGTCGGGTGATCAGACTGGTCGAATGTAATGGCGGTCTGAGACCATTTCAGGTAGCTGGGCATCGCCGGAGCAACCATATTCACCTCACGGTTGATGACTTTCAGTCGACTTTTGCTCTCCACATCAGCAAAAATCATCAGGGTGGAATTGACATGGGGGTAAGCTTCATCACTGTCCTCTTTGTCCTCAGCCTTGTCCGACACCTTTTCCTTATCTTTGAGTTGTTTTCCTTGAAACTGCTGGATTAAGAGCCGGCACTGGCGAGTGGTATGTTTCGGGTAAATGAAATTACCCTCTTCGTCTTTCTTCGTGTGGATGTGGCATGGCAAATCCATCACGTCATTCCCTTCCTTATCCTTCACCTTCTTGGGGTTCCAGGATCCTTTGGGCTTCCCTTTGAACTTGCCCTGAGTCACGGCCAGGGCTTCTCCAGGAGCGGCTGGCTCGGCTTTCCGCTTCTGCTTCCGACTGGAATTTCCTTTTTTCCGACTGGCTCAGCTTGTACTTGCCACTCCGGAGTCGATCCTCTTCTTCACCATTGGCGTATTTGGTGGCAATATCCATCATTCGACTCAGGGTCATGTCTCCGGTCCGACCAAACTTCAAACTCAATTCTCTGTTCTTAACGCCTTCCTTGAAGGCACATACTGCTTGGTGATCAGATACATTCTCCACTGTATGATGCAACATGATCCACCTCTGAATGTAATCTCTCAAGGTCTTATTTGACTTTTGCACGTAGACTTGCAGCTCGGTCAAACCTGCTGGTCGCTTGCAAATCCCTTCAAATGTCCTGACAAACACTCGGGCAAGATCCTCCCAAGTGTAAATGCTGCTAGGTGCCAATTGATTCAGCCAGGCTCTGGCCGAGCCCTCCAGCATAAGTGGCAGGTGTTTCATGGCTACTTCATCATTGCCACCGCCAATCTAAACAGCCACTCGGTAGTCATCAAGCCAAGTATCGAGCTTGGACTCACCGGTGAACTTACTCACCCCAGTCGCCAACCTAAAGTTGGGAGGGATCACTGCGGCTCTGATGGCTCTGCTAAAACATTCTGGTCCTGAAACATGAACCCTGCTGCTGGTGGGCGCATCTCTGTCATGTCCTTCACGGTGAGCTCTGTTCCGGTCGACCAGACCTTGCACGATAATGGACCTCGCATCAAAGCTTGGTTCCCTGGGGTCGACCGGAGCCCTTCGCCCAACACTGTGCTGGCGTCTGTCATCTTGTTGCCGAGGGGCATAAGACCCACCCCTTGGGGGAGGAGTGGGCACTCGACGCCGATCATCACGATCGAATCTGTCATCATATTGATCACGTCGACCCCCACGTCCCTCACGCCGCGGAGGCGATATTGGGCTATGAGCCGACTGAACTGTATTCGCAGCGACGGATCGACTGTGAATTCTATTGTGTGACTGTGACACAGCTGAATTCTGATCTCCCGCTGCTCGGAGCAAATCTCTGATCTGCATCAAGCCTCTACCAGCCTTTGACTGAGAGGGCTGAATTGACTCTGCTATACGGGCTGCAGCTGCTAGATTCTGAATTGGGGTTCGATATACCTGAGTCGGCGGCGGAAAGAGTTGACGTCGACTGGAGTCCGGTACTCATTGCCACGCACGCTCGTCGAGTGCTCGCTGGAGGTTCTCTAGTCGAGTGCGTTCAGCCAAGTTGGCCAAACGCGCGTCCTCCAAGGCGCGAGCCTCGGGAGTTTCTCCTACGATAGGAGTATGCAGAGCATCCATGTTCCGGCGGCGAAGGTCTTCTCTTTGCGACGAAGTGAGTGGCTCGGGTTGATACTCCTCGTGGACCCGAGCTGGGTCGCCTCCGCCGTCCCCTCCGTCGATGCGGGGTAAGCCGGGAGGACTACGAGGCCCATTGACCATTAGGGCCTCCGCCGCTGGATCACTACTGTCGCACTCGGATGCAGTCTCTACGGAGCCAGTCGACAGATCGAACAGGCCGTGGAGCGATTCGTCGGGCTCGATCGCCGCGACTTGGGTGGTGGCTAATTGGCGAGCCACTGCGTGTCTCACCCACCGCTGAAGCCTCGACCGACCAGAGCGCTTGCGCTGACGGGAGACAGGGAGAGAGGACGACACAGGAGTCGACCGATACGGAGCCGACGGTTACCGCAGCAAGACGCCGCGGACACACGCGCGAAAGTGCGTTGCCCCGCGGACGGGAAGCGCGTCGATGTCGAGTGGAGCCTCCTGGAGCCAAGCGGAGTCGTCGGCGATGAACGTGAGCGCGCCGAGACGGATCTCGCGACCCTCGACCAGAACTCCGCCAGAAACCATGATGAAGGCTATCGGAAGAATTGCAACTTCTCCAATAAGTCGCTAAGACACCTGCCCCATGGTGGGCGTCAACTGTCGTGGTACTAAGTCTGACAGTAGAATAGGGGGTAGGTATGGAGAGGCAAGATCTTAGCTATGGAGTAGTTGTATACGCAAGAGATTTACGAGTTCAGACCCTTCTCGGAGGAAGTAACAGCCCTACGTCTCGGAGCCCGGAGGTGGTCGACTGGATTATATGCGTATGAGTTACAGGGGTGCGAACCCTTCTGCCAGTGGAGGGGGGTGGCTTATCTAGAGGATGCGAAGACCCCAGCCAGCCCACGTAGCGGAGGGTTTAAAGTACATTAAGGTCTGGCGTTACTGGTAACGCCTTACATAAAGTGTTATCATGACCATAAAGACTACTTAATTACAGACCGTTTGAATACAGAGTAGATCTTGAACTCCTGGTGGTCGAGTGTCTTCAAGTTCCTCGAGTGTCTTCCAGTCCGTCGAGTGGAGTCCCTCTAGGTCGACTGGAAGACGGCTTCTTCTAAAGATGTCCTCGGGGTGGGTACCTTGGACAGGTCCATGCCCCTACCCCAGGTACATGACTTCATCAGTCGTCGAAGTTAAGAGAGAGATAGGTCGTGAGGTAGAGGGAGATTGGTGGGAGGTGAGAGAGAGGCCATGGGGGCCCACATGTAAGTGAAAGGGAGAGAGGGTGAGAGAAAGAGTTTTTCCTTTTATTTTTTTCTGAGTGGGCCCCACATGTAAGTGACACACGGAGGCAGGGGCAATATGTCCAATAAACGCCCCCTAGACGGTCAAAGCCCTTTGACCGGATGGTAACGGTAACGACACAGAAGAGTATTTTTATAAGGGGAACTAACGATAGAGGGGCAAATTTGAGCATGCTTCGAAATTAGGGGCAAATCTGAGTAGTGGGTTCAAGTTGTTTGGCAATAAGCCATGTCCGTGCCCGTGCGGTGGTGACCGGCCTCGGCGCGCTAGGTCTGGTCCGTGCTGGGCACGGGGGTGTGTGCCGGCCAGAGTTCGTTCTCGCGTTCGTGTCGTGAAGGAGCCGCATGCACAAGGGTTGTTGCGGTCTGTTGGAGGCAGCGCACGGGCTGGTGCTGCATGTTAGTTAGCTGAACGGCCGGGTCGTAAGGCCGTTGAGAGCATGGTACGGATGCGTTGGAAGTGAACTTGCATGCAAATGGTGGCTGTGCGTGGTGGTTGTGCGGCTCCTGCTGTTAGTGCGGGCATGTAGGTCGTGAGTTAGTGGCAATAGAAATAGGATCAGGTAGTTGCCTGCGTGCGTGCGTGAGTGCTAGGTGGTGTTAGTGGCTTACGCATAGGTCCTGCCTATATAAGGAGCCGAGTGGAATACAAGAGAGAAAAAGGCGTTCGTCGCCGGCGGGACATCCGTCGCAGCGGGCGTTTGTCGCCCGGCAAATGTCCCCTCATGTTCTTGTCTAATCGTCCGTCGATCCTCGGTTCGGTTCCAACACGAGTTAGGGCACAAATGTAAATGTTTCCAAATAATATGGATTGGAGAGAGTAATAGATTGAGTCACTCTTTTGAGAATATAAAAAATGGTGGGTCGATCATGCTGTCCGGATCCCTTGCAAAATAGCCAGAACCAAGGAGAGCTTTCTACAAATTAAAACTCGGAGGGAACTTGGAAGACGAGGTGAGGAGTCGAGGAGACAGAGCATGTGGTGTCGCTGTCGGAGGTCGTCCGTACGCCCTCACGAAAATGCGACAGCGACGTCGGGGCTGGGTTGGCCATGACGAACGCGGTGACGGTGGTTGAGCCCCGCCGGGCCGGGCCGGACCTCCCGCGCCGGCTAACTGGCTGATCGACCGGTCCATCGGTCTCCGCTTTTGTTCTCGTCAAGATTGGGAACGGGAAGCGGCCGGCCGGCAGTCAGTCAGTCCTTGTTCTTTCACGTGAGAAGGTAACCTCACTTCTTCTAGAAGGATTAATTAGCGGTGGAACGCACGGGCAACCTGACCATGGACCGTCTCATTTGTTCTCACAAGCCAACATATCCGTCTCGTTGCTGTAGAAAAGAAACATATCCGACTCTCTTTTTTTTTGGGAGAACCCTGAGTTTCTGACTCGACCGAGTTAGGAACATGTTTCTTTTTCTTCTGAAAATGGTTTAGACCCATTATATAAGTTCATCTGAAGTATACAACACTAAGCATACAAAAAATTAGATTGAAGTTTCTGGACGACTGAACCAGAAGAGTCGTCGACGACGCGCCGTTATCGCCTCTCCCCTACATGGTTTTACCTTGTCGGTAGCATATAGAAAGTCCTCATGCACGTGCCCAAGTACCAATACGTTAGAGCTGCAATTGTCGCCGCTGAAGCAAATCTGAAAGGCATGACACCATATCTCGCCCGTCATGTGCGTAAGGCGTGAAACGCTAACCGTCATCTCAGTGAGACGACGGGAATTGGCACCAGAACTCCGTCTCGGCGGACAAAATCGAGGAGGTTCGCACCTCATAAGACCAGACCGAATATGAAGCGACATCATTCGTCCGAGCATCGCCTGTGAGTGGACTATAAACTAAACTACTCCCTTTAATAAAAAAATTGTCTTATATTTTGATAAAAGGGAGTATGAGCCATATCCATGGCACTGGGAATCCCTCCCCACCATCGGCCTCTAGAGCGGCGTACATATGAGACGAATCCACGAACTCGCCGGTGGAGCCTGGACGGGACAAGTTCTTCGCCCTAGCAAACCGCCTTTGCACTAGGATATATGAACCCCTATCTTCAATCAATAAAATATTACTAGCAAAACGGCCCCTATGTTGCAACGGAAAAAAAAAATCATAATCTTCAATAGCCATGACATCATTTTGCTACATCACCGATTACATTCTGGTCAATATTGTTTTCAGTTTCATTGACATTTTTTAATACACGAACTTTTTTTTAAAGGACTGTGATATCTAGTTTAAAAATGGCGCTGAATGGGAATCGAACCCAGACCCTCTCATACAAAACTAAGCTGCAACATCCAGCTGCACTAGCACACTTAACTAATTACATACAACTTATATGCTAGTTGTATCTTTCCGAGACAGCAAAATTACCAGACGCGGCCTCGTTTCGCTCGATCGAACGAGCGTTTTCAACTCGGCTCTATCGTAGGAGCGCTGAAAACGCTTCCATTGATTTTCTTTCTCCCGGTTTTTATTTTCAAATCGGTTTTCTTATCTCTTCGGTTTTACACTAGTTAATTTACGTGGGAAGAAAAAAAGCACTTAAAA
Source organism: Triticum dicoccoides (assembly GCF_002162155.2). Classification (NCBI taxonomy): domain Eukaryota; kingdom Viridiplantae; phylum Streptophyta; class Magnoliopsida; order Poales; family Poaceae; genus Triticum; species Triticum dicoccoides. Next base: position 103,011,912 of record NC_041381.1, on the reverse strand, counting down.
GGGGAGTTGAACTCAGGTCTAATGCGTGTCTACTATGCCTAATAACCAACTCATCCACCTTAACTTGTTGTCCATAGTATGTAAACAACGGAATTTGAACCCTTCTTTTTTCTACCATGTCAACAAAAAGCTTAATTTTAGGCTTGATAACTTTGGCCGAGCAGCATGATAACTATCACATATGCATGCTGATAACTTCAAACATTAACACCCTGGTTTAAAAAATGACATGATAAAGCTGGTAACTATATCATATCATGAGAAGGCCAGTAACTATAGCATGGAAATCACAGTAAATTTAACATGTGCAACATCATAACTTTGCACAAAATTTAACGTGCACGCGGGGTGGGGGTGGGGGGATGTTTGAACAACCCCCTTCCCCTTCGTGAAAGTTACCATGGCGTTTTGGTGTAGGTTATGGTTTTGAGAGGAAACCTGGTAGCATACAAAAAGAGGGCGAAAAAACATGAAGTTTTGACATACTACATCCCATGTTTCAAATTACCGCGATGTTTATAGAGTTATCAAGTTTCAGTTCATCTATTATCATGCAATTTACACGTATTACTAGGGGTAATTGTTCCAACAATTTTTTTTCCTAGATCAAAATTACCACAATGTTTCCCTAAAAAAATTATTGTGGTGTTTATATATCAGTTCTTCGGTTTATGTATTACCATGTTATTTGCACATAAGTTACCAGGATTATGTTTTTCAACCACCTTTTCCACTTTTGATCAATGTTACCTTGGTGTTTATACCCAAGTTATCAGATCTACAGTTCATATATCATCATGGCACTTACACACAAGGTGTATATTTTTCAACAATTTTTGCCCTTCGTACAAAAATGTTATCACGCTGCTTATTCTTATATTATCATGCTATTTTCACATAAGTTATCAAGGGTGCGTTTTTAAACAACGTTTTCCTCTTTCGTCACCGCGGTGTTCTGTACGTAAATTATCGGGTATGCGACACATATATTACCATACCATTTACACATAAGTTGGCGAGATTATGTTTTTCAACAAAAAATCTAGGTCAAAAAGTTACCATCATGTGTTGTATAAGTTATCAGATCTACAGTTCATATATCATCATGGCACTTACACACAAGGCGTATATTTTTCAACAATTTTTGCCCTTCGTACAAAAATGTTATCACGCTGCTTATTCTTATATTACCATGCTATTTTCACATAAGTTATCAAGGGTGCGTTTTTAAACAACGTTTTCCTCTTTCGTCACCGCGGTGTTCTGTACATAAATTATCGGGTATGCGACACATATATTACCATACCATTTACACATAAGTTAGCGAGATTATGTTTTTCAACAAAAAATCTAGGTCAAAAAGTTACCATCACATGTTGTATAAGTTATCAGTTAAGCGGTGATTATATTGCCGTGTTATTTACATAGAAATAACCGGTGGCACATTTTTAATACACGCCTTGGGTCAAAGTTATTGTGATGTTTGTAAGTATGTTATCAAGCCCAGGGAGTGTAAATTATTATCTTATTTACACATGAGTTAACATGGTTACGTTTTTCAATAACTTTTATCTTCGGTGCAGAAGTTACCATGGTGTTTATATGGTGCTTATTACCATGTTTTTTAACAAAATTACCGTGGTGTTTATAAGTAGTATGTTTTCCCGTTCTCGTCTCCGTTGCATAGCCTCCTCCCACGGCCGCCTATATTTCTACCCAAGTTATCAGATCTACAGTTTGTATATTACCCTTCTATTTACATAAGTTATCGATTGCATGTTTTTAACAACTCCCCACCCCTTCAAAGTTACCTAGAGTTATCAACTCTGCGGTTCGTATATTATCATGTTATTTACACTGAAGTTATCAGAGTTGTTTTCAACAAAATTTTTCCTCAAGGTCACAGTTACCACGGTATTTGTACCTAAATTATCAATTCTTTGGTGCATATATCACCTTGTTATTTAAACAGAAGTTTTTTGGGTGCATGTTTTGAACATTTTTTTCTCTGGTCAATTATCATACTTTCCAAGAAAAGTACCGGGTAAAAAAAAATACCAGAGAAGAGAAAAATGGAATAGAGGAAGGGTGGACTGCTTGCGGGCCATTCAACGTTGCAGGCTCGCGAACGTGGTTGGGGTCAACGTGCTTGATGGGAGCAAACCCTCACCGGCAAGCTAAGCGGCTGCCGGAGCTGTGTAGGCAGGGTCATCGGTGGACATCAGGGAGGCGCCGAAGGCCACAACCGTCAGGGCAGAGGGGGTACAGCGAAGGAGATGCATTTCCAGCGGCGACGAGCAACGGATCGAGCCAGACGGCCGGTGGAGAGGTGCAGGCGGGGGGCGGCGGCGGACGTCAAGGAGTCGTCGGAGGTCGCGACCGTCGAGGCGGGTGGAATCCAATGGAGGAGCTCCCGTCGGATGGGATAACAGAGAGAAGAAGGAGATGAGACAGAGAGAGGGAGGAAGGAGGATGGAGGGGAAAGAAAGAGCAGGGAGGTGCAGTGCGGTCTGGCTCACCGACGACGGCTCATCGGAGGGGGCGCGGCAAGGTGGCGGCGACGTGGCGCGGTTGAAGCTCGGGGATGGGGCACGCTCGAGTGTTGCGATGCGAGATGCGTGATGTCGCTCGCTCGATTTGGATCAAAACGAACGACATCCAGATGGTGTGGTGTTTTTGCAATCTGGCACATGGTTGCCAAATACATATTTCGTTTTTTAAATCATGAACATTTTCTCAAACATTTTTTTTCAAAATTGCAAACATTTATGAATATACGGACATTTCTCAAAAATTACGAATATTTTTTGAATATACAAACATTTCATGGTATATTGAAATTTTTATTTAAAAATTCACATTTTTAAAATTGTCAAACTCTTTTGAAGTACCAAATTATGTAAAAAATAAAAAATGAAAACGATAAAGAAAAAAAGAAAACGAAAATTGAAAGCAGGCCGCCTGCATATCTGCCAGCCCAAACGAGGTGTTGCGTCTTCTTCTAACGCGCAGAGTGTAATATAAAAGGTCCCTACTGCATGAGCTGGCCAGACGGGGGATTCCCACTATGTGAAATGTTTTTCTCCTCTTATAGGTGGCATCGGTGGATAATATTTTATAACTTTGGAACAATTAATGTGATGTACTACAAGAAGCACTTATGACTATACCTAGTAATAAATTTATAAGTGTTTCTTGTGGTACGTAACATTAGTTGCCCTTAAAGTTGTAAAATGTTACACACAGATGCCACCTATAAGCTACAAAAAAATGTTTCACAAAGGGTCTCGTCTGGGCCGGCCCATGCAGTGGGGGCCTATCTGCACTTTGCGCGCTGGAAGAAGATGCAGCGCACCCGTTTGGGCCGGCCCATGTCCGGACGGCCTATTTTCGAAATTTTGTTTTTATTCTTTTCTTTTCCGGTTTTGTTTTTTACTTTAAATAATTTGGGACTTCAAAAAAGTTTGAAAAAATCATCATTTTTAAATCAAATATTTATAACTCATAAAATGTTTGTGGATTCAAAAAATATTTGCGACTTTGTATAATATGTTGGCTTACTCAATTGTTTTTTGCAATTTTGAAAACAAATGTTCAGAAAATCAAAAAAATGTTCATGATTTTTTTAAGTTTGTGTATTAAAAAATGTTAGTAAAATTGAACAAAAATTTTCCAATTGAAAATTTGTCCATGAATGTAAAAATATCCTAAAAATTTAAAAACTGTTCGTGACTTACGAAATAGTTTATTTATTCGTAAATGTTCTCTGATTCATAAAATGATCGTTAAATCAAGAAAATGTTCACTAAAGCAAAAAATTGTTTGTAAATTTTAAAAATGGTTCCACCAATTTCCAGAAAAATGTTCGCCGACTCTAGAAATGTTCACCAATTCAAGAAAAAATGTTAAAAAAATGTTCACAATTTTAAATAAAATGTTTGCAAATAGTATAAACTGTTCATGAATTTAAAAATCTTCTTGATTTTAGAAAATGTTTGAAAATCTGTAAAAGTGTTCACGAATTTGAAAAATATTCACAATTTCGAATATGTGCACGAGTTTAAAAAAATGTTCATGATTTCACAAAATTGAGAGTGCTAGTGTATCTCGGTGATGCAGCAAAATGTGGTCATGGCTATTGTATATTAGTTTTTTTTTCCTTTCATTGCAACGCACGGACCCTTTTGCTAGTAGATATAGATATAGATTCATTCATTATTCCTCTCTCGTTTTACTCCTTGACACGTTGTCATCATCTTTCCTCTCGTTGAGAGATAGGCCACACGAAGGAATTATAGGCCTCGCTCTTCCTAACGACGGCCGCCCTCGCACTAGAGCTGATGCCCACCAATCCATTTTATTGTTATAAACACCCGTAAGTTGGAAGTTGTATATGTCACTAGTGCGGTAGTGCCTAACTGCCTATCACCACTATCAGGTTACTAACGGATTGACGCTTTTGGTTTTTCTCCAGGTGAAGGAACGGCTGCTCTGCAGTTCTTGCTGAGTTTGTCGCATCACATCGTGTGTTCATCAGTGTACCCGGGTTTCTGATGTTAGCAAAGAAATGGATATGCACAAAAGAAACTCTAATGTTAGCATACCTCAGAGTCACTGGATATCTACTCTGTTCATAGTGTAGCAATTACAGCACATCGGAAAACAACTAATATACTCCCTCTCTCTCAGTTTACAGGGCGTGCGCGTACCTCTAGGTCGTCAATTTGACCAACCTAATACAAGTCATATATTACAAAAAATATAGCAATATAAACTTCAGATGTTCTATTTTCAGAAGATATAATTTTTGTGTTATATAATTTATATTAGGGTGATAAAATTGGCAACCTAGGTATACGCGCAGGACTTGTAAACTGAGACGGAGGGAGTAGTAGCTTGCAGGTTCCAAAGATTCCTGCCATTTTCTAAGCTCATGGCGTGTGAAGGGCGGCATGCTTCTTCAGCTGGTACCATCAAGATATCAACAAACAATGGCAGAATAACCAACGAAAAAACTACATCGGCGGCGATCCTACAGTTAACGAGGCTGCTGTGCATTATTGGATACATTATGGATGTTCCATGGTCTCAATGGAGAATCTGAAAAACAACACTTGTTTTTCAGAACTCCTATTTAACCAAGGTTCAAGCTATCTCCGCTCTCTGAAAGATACTCCCTCCCTCCTAAAAAACGTCTTACATTATGATGAGGGAGTACTGTACACATCCAGGAAGATATTTTATTAAGTAATAAACAACAAGGCACACCAGCCTCTGAAAGATTGGATAGACATGCGCAATAGCCAGGCACTGATCCAGCGCTCGTCCGTCGTGCTGGGCAGAACACAACTAAGCCAGATAACCATCTCGATTGATCGCAGGGAGAATGATTGTTTGTTCAGCTGGGCACTTGCAGAGTCAAAAATCCCACTTCCACAAAAGGCATTAGTTTGGCAGTCCTGACCTGATGACCGAGAACATCAACACCGTTGACCGAGAACTTTCAACGGATGAAAACTAGCTATTATGCTAAAAGAAAAACTCCGACTAGTAAGCTACTACACATTCCTGCAAATACCACATTGACAAGCAGAGCAAGCGGTGGAACCACAAGACCGCGACGATGCAAGTGGATCAGTCAGCATAACTACTCCGTTCCAAAATAGATGACCCAACTTTATACTGAAGTTAGTACAAAATTGGGTCATCTATTTTGGAACGGAGGGAGTAGTAAACATGCATACAGGGAGTCATCTTCATGAAACCAATATCTCGGTCGCAAATAGTCATGGTACCATAGGCATAGGAGTACCTGCTCGAGCTACATACCATCATAACTAATCCACTACGAGTTATAATAAAGACTGTTAGAACTGCTACTAAGGAAATGCAGCTCCCTGATCTCCCTTGACGACACCATTGTAGCTGACCATCCAAAAGCTTCCTGCTATCCTCCTCCTTCACATGCCATTCCTGGTTGAAGGAAACAGAGGAAGGATCAGGATAGAGTAGAGGTAATTCAGCATCATAGCGTTTTATTATCATTTATCACTCAAATGCTACGTGCATTCAGAAATCAAAAGAATGGACTTGGTCCAGCAACATAGGTTTTCTTTATCAAAAGCTATAGCCAATACAGCTTAAATGTCCTTATATTGCAGACCAACATGTTTCCATTTCAGTAAAACAAAAACCTGATCGTACAAGGAGAAATGTCTGACATACAAGCACAAATTACCCACTGTTAGCTTGGAATGGCCACTTGTATTGCAACAGGGGAAAAAATCACAGTTCATGCATAAACTCAAACATACCTGCCATGTAAAATGTACAATCCATGTAAAAAGAATCCACTAAACAACAATCAGACAGAAAAAAACAAGTACTAACATACTAGTGCATAAGTATCAGGAAAGACAGTCACATAAGTTCAGCAAAAACAAATCTCGTAAGCTTGAGGCTCACAGTATAAAGGTAGGCAGTAGAAAATTACACAACGATTAAAGAAATGGCAAACTAAAATTACAGGATTGATTGGTTTATGATAATATTTTAGGACAATGAAGTACGGTGGTCAATGTGATAACAAGGCTACACACGTTCAGCTCTCACACATGTTTTATACTTTTGTAGGTAGCAATAAGCAAGTAGTATTACCCGAGTACACAAGTGATTTCAAGACATCTTAAGGCAAGCATTATGTAATGTCACTTAACTAGTATTGTGATCATATGAAGTCCAAATAGCAAACCTTGCAGTAGCATCCTTCAGCAGAGGGAATATGGGTGGCCAAATCATCATAAAAGGATGGACAGCAATGAAATGCCCATTCTTTATCGGCGTCCCATGCACTTTACGCAGTGTCCTGCTCGTGACGTCCAGATGGAGTGTGCAATTAGACATTTCCAAGAACACAAACTCAGCATTATCCCCCACATGGCTTAAGAAGTGAAAATCAACATCCTCATCCCCAAGCGTATGTCACGGCCTTCCTGAAGACTGAGGCACAACGACTGAAGAAGAGAGCAGAGAAGAGAGAGCGGAGCAGGCTGACTCATGCACTCAAGGCTGCCACAGGGGAGGCTGGCCCATGACGCCCAGCAGCGAGTCCAGCCCGCTTAGGAAGTCACCGCTACAAGTAGTCAGAGCGTGCGTGGCTGCAGGGGCATCGAATGTAAAATGCCAGATTGGCTGTATTTCTCCTACCTTCCTTCTTCCCCTTCCCCAAGCCTTCTCTCGATCTGATCCAGACCTCGGCGTGACGCCAGGAACCCTTGTATCCCCGTAATTCTCTCGAATTCAAGCAATAGATCGATCCCGAGGGTAACACTTGGTATCTAGAGCCAGTCCTTCATCTTTCCCCCCAAAAAATTCGAGCGTGTGGTGCTTGTTCAGCGGCGTGCGGCGGCGGTGGAGCACTTGTTGGGGTGCGATTCGAGTCGTTGGTCGGTTGGTCGCGAATCCTTCGCGACTCATAAAATCCCGTGCCTGCGATTTGGATTTTGAGCATCAGGAACGACGCCATGGACCAGATGCGCGCGGACCTGGCGGAGATGAAGACGACCAGTGCGTTGGTCGCGGCATCGGTGAAATCGATGTCGGAGACCATCCAGGCCATGTCGAGCTGGATGCCGAAGGTCGATAAATCGATCGGCTCGCTGCAGTCAGCCATCACTGAGGTGGGCGCTCGGGTGGCAGTGCTGGAAGCAGAGCAACCACCAGCAACGACCCCTATTCCACCTCGGCCCCATGGGCACGGCGTTGACAATCAGCACCAGGGTACTGCGCTTGGAGCTAACAACGCTCCCGCGCCTGCCCTGGGCAGGGGTAAGCGTGATTTCGCCCCTACACCAATTCCTTTTGACTTGGAGCACAGCGCATATTCATCTGATCACATTCATGGCTCTGGTTTCGATGAGCCCAAATTTAGCAGCTGTTGGAGGTGCACAAAGATCGTTTCGATGAGCCCAAAGGGTTGCCTCCAGCACGGGACTATGATCATCAAATTCCCCTGCTACCAGGAGCTCAACCAGTTGCGGTACGTCCCTATCGTTACTCGCCACAACAAAAGGATGAGTTGGAAAAACACATCAGAGCAATGCTACAACAAGGAATAATTCAAGTTAGTCGTAGCCCGTTCGCAGCACCAGTGTTGCTGGTCCGGAAGAAGGATGGAACATGGCGATTCTGTGTAGACTATCGGCAGCTCAATGCCATCACAATCAAGAACAAATATCCGATGCCGGTAGTCGAGGAGTTGCTTGATGAGTTGTCAGGTGCAGCATTTTTCAGTAAGTTGGACTTGCGAGCCGGGTACCACCAGATTCGTATGGTTCCTGAAGATGAAGCTAAAACAGCATTTCGCACCCACAACGGCCGCTATGAGTTCAAGGTCATGCCATTTGGTGTTACTGATGGACCGTCCACATTCCAGTCGGCCATGCACATTACTTTGGCCCCGGGTCTGCGGAAATATGTGTTGTCCTTCTCCGATGACATCTTGGTTTTTTCCCAAACCCTGGAAGAGCACTGCCAGCACTTGGATCAGGTGTTCAAAATGTTGCGCGAGCATCAGTTCTATGTGAAACGAAGCAAGTGCACGTTTGCAAAGGAGTCGCTTGAGTACCTGGGACACATTGTTAGCAAGCATGGCGTGTCGACGGATCCAGCTAAAGTAGTTGCAGTCCAACAATGGCCCACGCCCGGTAACGTGAAGCAACTACGGGGGTTCCTTGGTTTAGCAGGATACTATCGTAAGTTCATCCGCGGTTTTGGCATCATCAGCCGTTCTCTGACAGACCTACTGAAGAAAAACACCCCTTTTGTGTGGACATCAGCGACGACCGCTTCTTTTGATGCCTTGAAACAAGCACTTGTGCAGGCACCAGTTTTGGCACTTCCGGACTTCAAAGTGCAGTTTGTGTTGGAAACGGACGCTTGTGATACAGGTGTAGGGGCGGTATTGATGCAAAAAGGGCATCCAGTGGCCTTTCTCAGTAAGGGCTTGGGCGTGAAGAATCGATCCCTTTCAACGTACGATAAAGAATGCTTGGCCATCTTAATGGCTGTGGAGAAGTGGAAGGCATATCTGCAAGCAGGAGAATTTTTGATATGCACGGATCAGCGTAGTCTGGTCCATCTCGGTGATCAGCGAGTGACCACGCCAATGCAACAGAAGGCTTTCCTCAGACTTATGGGGTTGCAGTACAAGATAGTGTACAAGCAAGGCAAGTCAAACATCGCGGCTGATGCCCTGTCTCGTCGAACACACAATGAGCAGTTGCACAGTATCACATCAGTGCAGCCACGTTGGCTGGAAATCATTGTTGAAGGCTATGAGAAAGATCCACTAGCACAAAAACTGCTGTCTGAGTTGGCCCTATCTAGTCCAAACGACCAAGGATATGCATTGAACAAAGGAGTAATTCGATACCAGGGCAAAATTTGGCTTGAGAGTCACTCCGAGGCACATGATGCCGTGCTAAAGGCACTCCATTCTAGCGCAATTGGGGGGCACTCTCGCATGGAAGCCACCTACCAGCGCGTTGCTGCCTTGTTCATCTGGCCGGGAATGAAGAGCTATATTCAGAAATATGTGCAATCCTGTGTTGTCTGTCAGCAAGCAAAAGGAGAGCATGTCAAGTACCCAGGGAAGCTACAACCTCTCCCAGTTCCACCTAAAGCTTGGCATACCATCAGTATGGATTTCATCGAGAAACTACCCCTCTCTCATGGGTTTGACACGATCCTTGTAGTGGTGGACAAATTTTCCAAATATGCCCATTTCATCGCACTCAGACACCCCTTTACAGCACTGTCAGTGGCCCAAGTGTTCATCAACAATGTGTACAAGCTGCATGGGATGCCGCAGACCATTGTGTCCGATAGAGACAAGGTTTTTACTAGCAGACTGTGGCAGAATCTGTTCAAAATGGCAGATGCAACCTTGAATCTCAGCTCGGTGTACCATCCACAAACGGATGGACAAACGGAGAGGGTCAACCAGTGTTTGGAGACGTTCTTGCGATGCTTTGTGCATGCAAACCCAAAGAAATGGTCGCAATGGTTGTCTCAAGCAGAATTCTGGTATAACACCTCCTTCCATTCGGCGGTTGGCCGCACTCCTTTTGAGATCATGTATGGACAGCGACCCAAGCACTTTGGCATACAACCTACAGAGGGATTGACACCAGTGGATTTACAACAATGGTTGGCAGAACGCTCCACAATGCAGCAGCTCATCCAACAACACTTGCACAGAGCGCAACAGAGAATGAAGAAGTTTGCAGACCGCAAGCGGTCTGAACGAGTGTTTGAGGTGGGGGACAAGGTGTATCTACGATTACAACCACACATCCAAACTTCGGTGGCTCCAAGATCATCTCACAAACTCTGTTTTCGTTTCTTTGGACCATTTGAAGTGCTTCAACGCGTGGGAGCAGTGGCCTACAAACTCAAGCTGCCGGCTGGAAGCCAAGTACACCCAGTTTTTCACGTGTCCCAACTGAAAAAAGCAATGGCGCCTACAACACCGGTGAGTACTGACCTTTCAGTTCTGCTCATTGCTGATGACAAGAGACAACCTGAGCAGATTTTGGAGGCGAGGCTGGTGCGGCAAGGCAAGAAGCTGCTTCCGCAAGTCAAGACTCTTTGGACTGGACTGCCAGAAAGCTTTGCTACCTGGGAACAACTTCATGCTCTTCATCGAAGGTACGCGGAAGCACCAGCATGGGGACATGCTGCGTCTCGGGGAGGGAGCATTGTCACGGCCTTCCTGAAGACTGAGGCACAACGACTGAAGAAGAGAGCAGAGAAGAGAGAGCGGAGCAGGCTGACTCATGCACTCAAGGCCGCCACAGGGGAGGCTGGCCCATGACGCCCAGCAGCGAGTCCAGCCCGCTTAGGAAGTCACCGCTACAAGTAGTCAGAGCGTGCGTGGCTGCAGGGGCATCGAATGTAAAATGCCAGATTGGCTGTATTTCTCCTACCTTCCTTCTTCCCCTTCCCCAAGCCTTCTCTCGATCTGATCCAGACCTCGGCGTGACGCCAGGAACCCTTGTATCCCCGTAATTCTCTCGAATTCAAGCAATAGATCGATCCCGAGGGTAACAGCGTATGATCTAGCATCCTCAAATTAGCCCACATCTGACGCAAACAAATGGTATTGACCAGCAACCAGTTGTGCCCCTTGTGGAGCCAGATACAAAGCTGAAGCTCCTTGACATGAACATGGGTGAGATATACACCGGATGCATCATCGGCTCGTGACAAGATGGTGGTATAATGGTGACACTGCACTCCCTGTGGGACCGAAATTTTGGAGAAACTTGAGGCTGGCAAATCCAAGACAATAATGTCGTCACTGAACTTGTCAGCTATATAGATTTTATTGTCAACAAGCAAAACTTTCCGTGGCAACAACGGAAGAGGGATCTTTGTGGTAGATGAGGTATGCATGCACCAGACACCGCGTTGCAACATATACACGCGCACCCTAAAAACTTTATTCTCATCAACCCCCTCCACCAACATGTACACGTAGGACATGCCGCCGGCGCCATCTTCTTTGGAGAGGATTGTACTGAACATGTGGTAACTAGAGTTCTGGACGCTTGGGAGTGGTGGGAGGATGTCCATGTCTCTCCCAGAGCACAGTGGGTGGTGCACTCTATGTCTCCATAATAATCCTTCATAGCGTCCGGTCAAGACACTGCCGCGCCGGCACTCCCTGATCCATTCGTCGCCGTCGACGCCAAAGCTGTAGCTCGCCACGCGGCTGACCACGGCAGCGAGCTCTGGGGGCAGAGGCAAAATCGGGACGAAGCGTGGACAGGACGACTGTGAACACTCATCTTCGGGGACATGGCAAAAGCCAAGGAGGCGGGGCGGATGGCGCTCGCGGAAGCGGCGGAGGAACCGGCGGTCAGAGATGTGGTGGTACCAGCGCTTGCAGACGAGGGAAGCACGCACGAGGGTGGTGGGGAAGCCGACACGGACAATAATCTCCCTGAGGAGGTCGTCGTCTTCGAGCACCTTGGATACCGCGGCAGACATCGACGTCAGGGAATGCTGGTGTGATTCGCCATCCACACACGGTTTCTTCTTTGAATGGACCCTGGAAAACCGGCAGTGACAAGCAGCGTCAATGCAATGGAGCAATTTCTTCAAGTACTACAAATGTCGTTGCAACACACAGCATCTATCAATAATAAGTAAGGGATAAACAAACAAACAGACTGCGGGTGATGAAATGTGGGGATGGTCAACAGAGATGGAGAGACTGGATGTGGATTGTCTTACCGCCGGAGAATCTCCTTAGCAGAATCCATCTCCCCTCCTCAGCTGACAAGTAAATGTCGGCAGGGTTTGATTAGGGAGGAAAGTTTAGCTAGCTAGGGTTTAATCCATTGAGAAGAGAAAATAAATTGGGAGAGACGAGGAAGGAGAAAGGCTCACCTCAATAGATCGGGAGGGGGTAGAAGAGTCGTCGGTTGCCGCCGCCGGGGACAGGCGCCTGGGATCGCCGCCGCCGGTCGTTTCTCCGGTGGGGCGTTGTGGTGGAGGAGGGGTTGAGCCGAGCCGAGCCGAGCAAGCCGAATATTTTTTTTAGGGGAATGTGTGAAGAAGTTTTTTTTTTTTAGCGGAACTGTGTGAAGAAGTGGAGGCTCGCTCATCCTGACAATGGAGGCCCATCCCAGTCCGGACCACCAACTGGATACTCCATGTGGCCCATAAAGCCCATTTAAGGGATAAAGCCGGCACCCCCTTTTTTTGTGTATGAAAAGGCCTAAGCCATGTACTCCTTCCGTCCAGGTGTATAAGCCATTCGCGTAGTTCTAGATCATTGATTTGAGAAATTAAATATGTGCTATATGTCATGAAAAGTATATCACTAGATTTCTACACGGATGTAGTTTTTAAATATATACTTTTTGTCACATATAATACATATTTAGATAGTGAAATTATCGATCTAGAACTACGCGAATGACTTATACACCGAGATGAGGGTAGTATTAATCACCATCCCAGATTTGGTTTCTCGAAGGAAGAGATATCATGAAACAAGGAATTATAAGGCGCATTGGCAATGGCCCGACAACTCATATCTGGGATGACAATTGGATCCCGAAGGAGGCCTCACTTCGACCTTTAGTCTCACAAGTCTCTGATCCATCTACTATGGTGTCAGAACTCTTGCTGCCAGCTATGGCGACATGGAATGAAAATATGATCCGAGCTACCTTCCTTCCGATCGATGCTGAGTCTATTCGGAAGCTTCCGGTGTGCACAAGAAGTGTCAATGATTTCCGGGCTTGGCACCCAGACAGTAAGGGCTGTTTGACGGTTAGCTTAGCATACAAGTTCTTGATAACAACAAAGATTCAGAGGGGGAACTGGTTGGAAGGTCGAAGTGGTTCATCCAGTGGGGAGCGGGGAGAAAAATCTTGGACTTCGTTATGGAATTTGTCAGTCCCTTCGAAGGTGAAAGTATTCATTTGAAGGTTGGCACGTCATTCTCTGCCAACCACGAATGTTCTTAAGCGCCGTAATATGTCGACTCGCGATGCATGTCCACTTTGTGGCTGCGAGGATTCATGGCGCCATGCTTTATTATCTTGCACAATGGCCAGGTGTACCTGGGCGCTTACCGAGGAGTCACTTGTTTCTAGTATGGCAGAGATTACAGAAGCTAGCACAACGAATTAGTTGTTCGAGATGCATGACAGGCTGGATCAAAAGAGCTTCACTCGGATGGTGGTAACATTATGGTCCATATGGTATGCTAGGAGAAAAGCTATACATGAAGCTATTTCCCAGAGCCCGCACCACATCTTTTCTTTTGTCAATTCTTATCTCAGTGAGTTCGAGCAACTACCAAACATGGTGACTAGCGGCCCACCGACAGTGCAGACCACACCCGCCTAGCTACCTCCTCCTGGCAACTTGATGCGGAGCATCCTACGGTCATCATCATGTCAAGAGTCCGTTTGGCAAGTGACACGTGCGACCTCTACTTCTCATACATAAAGGTGAATCTTCTCCTTTACACGTGCTCACTTGACCCCTTCGAGGATGGTATACTACTTGACACTTCTCCTGTGTGCATGCATAGGTATTGTCGGAGCTTCACGGATGTCGAGGAGGAGTGCAAGCACCAAGGAACAACTACGCCATCCGCGAGGGAAGCCTGGAAGCGACGACGGAAGAAGACAGAGCTGCTGAAGCTACAGCGGCCGGACATCCGGGCCAGAGGCCGGACATCCGGCGCCTGTGCAGCCTCCGAGGAGCTGCACCAACAAGACGGCCGAAGCATCAGCGGCCGGACATCCGGCCCGTGTGCCCGTACATCCGGCGCCTCGGCAACCACCGGACATCCGGCGCTCTCCCCCAGAAATCCGGCGCCCCTATCCAGTAGCTTGGCCACTTTGGTCCGGACATCCGGCCAACCGCACCAGACATCCGGCGTCTCACGAGAGCCCAGACATCCGGCGCCTGCCTGCGCGCAGAGACGGGCCCGAGGCCCATGTATCCCCTCCTCACTTACCCCTTCGTGGGCTAGCCTATATATATACTCCATCCCCTTCCTCTAGTTAGGGTTAGCAAATATGATAGCTCATTCTTAGGTGAGCTTTGCTCCTACCTCTACTCTTGAGAGAGAGAGAGACTACCACTCCCATGGAGTTCAAGACCTCCATGTGAGAAGATCCTGCGGGATATCATCAAGACCCCCTCGTGGTAAGATCCGCCTAGGATATCATCAAGACCTCCTCTTGGAGATGAACCTTACCTTGTATCTTTCCCTTTGTTGTTCATGTACCTTGTGATCTTGTGTGTTTGATTGTCTAGTGGATGTGTGGTTGGACTTATTCTCGAGTGTTTCCCCTTGTGATTTCTCCCTGTTCTTCCCCGTGTTCATCGTGTTCTTCGAGGGATCCCACTCCAAACGTGAAAGATTGGCCTACACCGGGTTAGCCCCATATCATATGGTATCATGAGCCACGTTTATCACGTATTTGGAGTCCCTCCCACCATTTTCTAGCCTTCTTTTGCTTGATTTCGTCCTAAATCCAAAAATCCCCACCAAAAAATAGCCCCCAATTTTTTTTGTGATTTGTTGGTTTGATGATGTTTTGTTGATTTTGATCCATGGATTTGCTTGGTTTCGAGTGGATCTAGCATTTCCCCAAGTTTTCCCACCTTTCATCCACGAAATCCATCAAATTTTGCCCCCGAAATCATCAATTTCCGCCCCAATTCAAAAATTTCCGCCCCTAACGAGATCTGGAATCGTCGGGCCGGACATCCGGGCCTCAGGCCGGACATCCGGGCCGTGGAGCACTAAATCTGCACGGTTCTGGACATACACCCCTGGAAATCCGGACCCTACCCCCTAATATCCGGTCCCTGGCATTTCAGCCTTCTGTGTTTCACCGTTTTGACCATAACTAATTCATCCGGAGTCCGATTTTGACGTTCTTTACCTTGTTTTGAAGCTATTGACATCCCCCATCCCGCAAAAATACCACCAACAAAATTTGACTCCATCAAATTTTCAAAAATTTGGCAAGTTTGCCTAGGCCTTCCACCATATCATCCGCATAGCCACCACCGACTTCCGCAACCTAACCCATTTTGTTCACCATAGCATTCGTGGTTGCTTGAGTAGTGATTCAAGTCTCCTAAGGTGTTTCGGCTACTTAGGAATGGTTGCTTCTTCATCAACCATCACCACCATTTCCGCATAGGCTTACCCACCATACACTTCCACCCCAACTTAACCCAATTTTGTTTGAGTTATGAGTTGTGTCTCCTAAGGTGTTTCGGCTACTTAGGAACGACAACTTCAACTCCGACACGTATATAGCCCATCATCCCACTTCCGCATTGCCAAGTGCAAACCACCACCGCTTTCCGCTACCACCATTTGACATTTCACTAGTAGAAAAGGGGGCAATGGTCCAGGACGGGTCAGCCCATTAGTCCCGGTTCAGTCCAGAACCGGGACCAATGGTGGCATTGGACCCGGTTCGTGAGCCCCGGGGGCCGGCTGGGCCATGTGGGCCATTGGTCCCGGTTCGTCTGGACCTTTTTGTCCCGGTTGGTGGGACGAACCGGGACCAATGGGCCTTGCTCCTGGCCCACCACCATTGGTCCCGGTTGGTGGCTTGAACCGGGACCAAAGGAAGCCCTTTAGTCCCGGTTCATGCCACCAACCGGGACCAATGAGGTGCCTATATATACCCCCTCGCGTAAGAGCAGAGCACATTGCTCTGTTTTTTCTGGCAGCCGAGGGGGAGAGGGCTTGGTGGTGCTCTAGCTCACCTCCTATGCACACAAGGTGTTCGATGGAATGCTCGAGCCACACTACTTAAGCTTCCTCCTCTCCAAGCTTGACCTCCAAGCTCCATTTTTCTCAATATTTGTCTAGGTTTAGCAGTCCGTCAAGCCTCGTACCCGTCTTCACCGCCGTCTATCACCCGCGACGATCTCATCGCCGACACCACCATGGTGAGCCTCTTGTTCTTATCTTCTTTCTGAAAGGAAAAATATTCTTTTCATAACTATTGGTTCATTTATTGTTATTATTGCATCTTATATAGTGTGATGGTTTTGGTATCCACCCCCGTCGGCCCTCGTCCTATCTATGATTCGGATGTGGTATATATTATCTTTTCATAACTATTGGTTCATTTATTGTTTATGAAAATTATGCCGACCAACATGACATAGATTTTATTTATCTAGGAGGTTGTTGAACCGGAAATTCCAACCGACCCTATTGTCGAGAGGTTAAATTTAGTTGAAGAAGAAAACAATTTCTTGAAGGAAAAAATAATAAAAATTGAGGAGGAGAAGATGATATTGGAGTTGCATGTTGCGGATGTCGTCGATGATCACAAGATCAAGATGGATGCAATGCACTTGAAGATTAGAAAGATTAGAAAATATGCCATTGATACCGAGGCTTGGTATCATTATGTCGTTGGATCAGTTGTTACCTTGGTTGCCATTATGATCGCATTTGTTTTCGCATTGAAATGTTACATAGTTTCAATGTATGGTTTAATTAATTTAGATGCTCTGCAGAGCTTTATGTTGTTCTGTAATGATTTTCGCTTGAAGATGAGAACTATGTATGTACTTTGGTTTTAATGTGATGATGAACTTCTATTAATTTGGTCACTTAATTATCTATTCATGATGTTCTGTAATGATTTTTGATACACTTAATTATATATAATGCACGCAGATGAACCGGCAATGGATGTACGGTAACAGACACACCTCCGAGTACATTAAGGACGTGCATGATTTTCTTGAAGTGGGAATATGAAGGGCAAACAAGCAGAATTGTTTTATGTGTTGTCCATGCCCTATATGTGGGAATACAAAGTCTTACTCTGACCGGAAAATCCTTCACACCCACCTGCTTTACAAGGGTTTCATGCCACACTATAATGTTTGGACGAGGCACGGAGAAATAGGGGTTATGATGGAAGACATCGAAGAAGAAGAGTACGATGACAACTATGTGCCCCCTGGATACGGTGATGCTACTAAACATCAAGAGGAACCAGATGATGTGCACGATGATGCTACAACGGGCGAAGCTGCTGAAGATCAAGAGGAACCAGACGATGTGCCCGATGATGATGATCTCCGCCGGGTCATTGTCGATGCAAGGATGCAATGCGAAAGTCAAAAGGAGAACCTGAAGTTCGATCGCATGTTAGAGGATCACAAAAAAGGGTTGTACCCCAATTGCGAAGATGGCAACACAAAGCTCGGTACCGTACTGGAATTGCTGCAGTGGAAGGCAGAGAATGCTGTGCCTGACAAAGGATTTGAGAAGCTACTGAAAATATTGAAGAAGAAGCTTCCAAAGGATAACGAATTGCCCGACAGTACATACGCAGCAAAGAAGGTCGTATGCCCTCTAGGATTGGAGGTGCAAAAGATACATGCATGCCCTAATGACTGCATCCTCTACCGGGGTGCGTACAAGGATCTGAATGCATGCCTGGTATGCGGTGCATTATGGTATAAGATCAGACGAGATGACCCTGGTGATGTTGCCGGCGAGCCCCCCAGGAAGAGGGTTCCTGCGAAGGTGATGTGGTATGCTCCTATAATACCACGGTTGAAAAGTCTGTTCAGAAACGGAGAGCATGCCAAGTTGATGCGATGGCACAGTGAGGACCGTAAGAAAGACGGGAAGTTGAGAGCACCTGCTGACGGGTCGCAGTGGAGAAAAATTGAGAGAAAGTACTAGGATGAGTTTGCAAGTGACCCAAGGAACGTATGGTTTATTTTAAGCGCGGATGGCATTAATCCTTTCGGGGAGCAGAGCAGCAATCACAGCACCTAGCCCATGACTCTATGTATGTATAACCTTCCTCCTTGGATGTGCATGAAGCGGAAGTTCATTATGATGCCAGTTCTCATCCAAGGCCCTAAGCAACCCGGCAACGACATTGATGTGTACCTAAGGCCATTAGTTGAAGAACTTTTACAGCTGTGGAATGGAAACGGTGTACGTACGTGGGATGAGCACAAACATGAGGAATTTGACCTAAAGGCATTGCTGTTCGTGACCATCAATGATTGGCCCGCTCTCAGTAACCTTTCAGGACAGACAAACAAGGGATACCACGGATGCACGCACTGTTTACTTGACACCGATAGTATATACCTAGGAAGCTGCAGGAAGAATGTGTACCTGGGCCATCGTCAATTTCTTCCGACCAACCATCAATGTTGAAAGAAAGGCAAGCATTTCAAAGGCGAGGCAGATCACCGGAAGAAGCCCGCCATGCGTACCGGTGATCACGTACTTGCTATGGCCAACGATTTACACGTAATCTTTGGAAAGGGTCCCGGCGCACTAGCTGTTCTGAATGACGCTGAGGGACACGCACCCATGTGGAAGAAGAAATCTATATTTTGGGACCTACCCTACTGGAAAGACCTAGAGGTCCGCTCTTCAATTGACGTGATGCATGTGACGAAGGACCTTTGCGTGAACCTGCTAGGCTTCTTGGGCGTGTATGGAAAGACAAAAGATACAGCTGAGGCACGAGAGGACCTGCAACGTTTGCACGAAAAAGATGGCATGCCTCCAAAGTAGTATGGAGGTCCTGCCAGCTATGCTCTTACCAAAGAAGAGAAGGAAATCTTCTTTGAATGCCTGCTTAGTATGAAGGTCCTGACTGGCTTCTCGTCGAATATAAAGGGAATAATAAATATGCCAGAGAAAAAGTTCTAGAACCTAAAGTCTCATGACTGCCACGTGATTATGACGCAACTGCTTCCGGTTGCATTGAGGGGGCTTCTACCGAAAAACGTCCGATTAGCCATTGTGAAGCTATGTGCATTCCTCACTGCAATCTCTTAGAAGGCAATTGAGGGAGTCCTGGATTAGGGGGTGTCCGGATAGCCGAACTATCACCGTCGGCCGGACTCCTGGACTATGAAGATACAAGATTGAAGACTTCGTCCCGTGTCCGGATGGGACTTTCCTTGGCGTGGAAGGCAAGCTTGGCGATACGGATATGTAGATCTCACCATTGTAACCGACTCTATGTAACCCTAACCCTCTCCGGTGTCTATATAAACCGGAGGGTTTTAGTCCGTAGGACGAACAACAATCATACCATAGGCTAGCTTCTAGGGTTTAGCCTCCTTGATCTCGTGGTAGATCTACTCTTGTACTACCCATATCATCAATATTAATCAAGCAGGAGTAGGGTTTTACCTCCATCGAGAGGGCCCGAACCTGGGTAAAAACATCGTGTCCCTTGTCTCCTGTTACCATCCGCCTAGACGCACAGTTCGGGAACCCCTACCCGAGATCCGCCGGTTTTGACACCGACATTGGTGCTTTCATTGAGAGTTCCTCTGTGTCGTCACCTTTAGGCCCGATGGCTCCTTCGATCATCAACAACGATGCGGTCCAGGGTGAGACTTTTCTCCCCGGACAGATCTTCGTATTCGGCGGCTTTGCACTGCAGGCCAATTCACTTGGCCATCTGGAGCAGATCGAAAGCTACGCCCCTGGCCATCAGGTTAGATTTGGGAGTTTGAACTACACGGCCGACATCCGCAGAGACTTGATCTTCGACGGATTCGAGCCATAGCCAAGCGCGCCGCACTGTCTCGATGGGTATGATCTAGCTCTGCTGCCGAACAGTGCCCTGGAGGCCGCACCAGCGTCCGCTCCGACCCTTAGCTCGGAGTCGACTTCGCCAATCGAGGACGAGTGGCTGGACACCGCCTTAGGGGCTACTATCTCTATGGCGATTGAGCCGAACACCATCCCTGTCCCTTGCAAAGCCCGTGACTCCGAGGTGCTGGACTCCTCTCCGGACTCTGAACCTCCCGCGCCCCTGCCAATCAAATCCGATTGGGTGCCGGTTATGGAGTTCACTGCCGTGGACATCTTTCAGCACTCGCCCTTTGGCGACATCCTGAATTCACTCAAAGTCTCTCTCTTTATCAGGAGAGCCCTGGCCGGACTATGTTCAGGAAGATTGGGATGCGGACAATGAAAAAATTCAACACCCACCCACCACCCACTTTGTTGCCACTGTCGATGATTCAACCGACATGCTCGACTTCGACTCCGAAGACATCGACGGTATGGACGACGATGCAGGAGACAATCAAGAACCAGCGCCCACAGGGCACTAGAAGGCCACCTCGTCATACGACATATACATGGTGGACACCCCAAAAGATGGGAATGGCAATGGAACAGCGGAGGATGACCCCTCCAAGAAACAGCCCAAGCGCCGGCGTCAGCAGCGCCGCTCCAAATCCCGCCACAGCAAAAACGGTGATTCCGGCACGGGAGATAATAACACCCCGGACAGTGTCGAAGACAACCCCCTCCAGCAGGATTCAACATAGGAGGAGGGAGAAGCCAGCCCTCATGATAGAGTGGCAGACAGAGAGGTAGAGGACGATAATTATATGCCTCCCTCCGAAGATGAAGCAAGCCTCGACGACGACGAATTTGTCGTGCCCGAGGATCCCGTCGAACAAGAGCGTTTCAAACGCAGGCTTATGGCCACGGCAAGCAACCTAAAAAAAGCAGTAGCAACTTAGAGCTGACCAAGACTTGCTAGCGGACAGATGGACCGAAGTCCTTGCAGCCGAAGAGTACAAACTCGATCGCCCCTCCAAGAGCTACCCAAAACGCAGGCTGCTACCCCAATTAGAGGAGGAAGCACCCAAACCTACATCACCAGCGCATGACGCGGCCGACCGGCCACCTCGTGGCCGCGACAGAGAGGCCTCTAGGCCCTCCACTAAAGCCGCACCCCGGCGTCGCTCGAAAAGTACAAAGCCACGGGGAAATGCGCCAGACTTGCGAGACATATTGGAGGACAAGGCAAGGCAAATAAGATCGATCTACAGATCGTGTGGGCGCCCCACGATATGTGATGACAACCGTCACGCCGGATATAGCAATTCCGGCCAAGCCGAACACAGTAGACAAAGCTCATTTGAGCTGCGTCGTGATATAGCCCAATACAGAGGCGCCGCACACCCACTATGCTTCACAGACGAAGTAATGGATCATCAAATCCCTGAGGGTTTCAAACCCGTAAACATTGAATCATACAACGGCACAACAAATCCTGCGGTTTGGATTGAGGACTATCTCCTTCACATCCACATGGCCCGCGGTGATGATCTACACGCCATCAAATACCTCCCACTCAAGCTTAAAGGACCAGCTCGGCATTGGCTCAATAGATTGCCAGCAGAATCAATTGGTTGTTGGGAAGACCTGGAAGCCGCATTCCTTGATAACTTCCAGGGCACATATGTGCGGCCACCAGACGCTGATGACCTAAGCCACATAATTCAGTAGCCAGATGAATCGGCCAGACAATTCTGGACACGGTTCTTAACCAAGAAAAATCAAATCATTGACTGTCCGGATGCAGAGGCCCTTGCAGCCTTCAAACATAACATCCACGACGAGTGGCTTGCCCGGCACCTAGGAAAGGAAAAGCCGAAATCCATGGCAGCCCTCACATCACTCATGACCCACTTCTGCGCAGGAGAGGACAGCTGGCTAGCTCGCAGTAACAACCTGACCAAAAACCCTGGTAGTTCGGATACCAAGGACAACAATGGCAGGTCGCGTCGCAACAAGCACAAGCGCCGCATTAACGGCGATAATACTGAAGATACGACAGTCAATGCCGGATTCAGAGGCTCTAAACCCGGTCAGTGAAAAAAACCATTCAAAAGAAATACTCAGGGCCCATCCAATTTGGACCGAATACTCGATCGCTCGTGCCAGATACATGGCACCCCCGAAAAACCAGCCAACCACACCTACAGGGATTGTTGGGTATTCAAGCAGGCAGGCAAGTTAAATGCCGAAAACAACGACAAGGGGCTGCATAGCGATGACGAGGAGGAGCCCCGGCCGCCAAACAATAGAGGACAGAAGGGCTTTCCCCCACAAGTGCAGACAGTGAACATGATATACGCAACCCACATACCCAAAAGGGAGCGGAAGCGTGCACTAAGGGACGTATATGCAATGGAGCCAGTCGCCCCAAAGTTCAACCCGTGGTCCTCCTGCCCGATCACTTTTGATCGAAGGGACCACCCCACTAGCATCCGCCACGGCGGATTCGCCGCATTGGTTCTTGACCCAATCATTGACGGATTTCACCTCACTAGAGTCCTGATGGACGGCGGCAGCAGCCTGAACCCGCTTTACCAGGATACAGTGCGAAAAATAGGCATAGACCCCTCAAGGATTAAACCCACAAAAACGACCTTTAAAGGCGTCATACCAGGTGTAGAGGCCAACTATACAGGCTCAATTACACTTGAAGTGGTCTTCGGATTCCCGGATAACTTCCGAAGCGAGGAATTAATCTTCGACATAGTCCCATTCCGCAGCGGCTATCACGCACTGCTCGGACGAACCGCATTTGCAAAGTTCAATGCGGTACCGCACTACGCATACCTCAAGCTCAAGATGCCAGGCCCTCGAGGAGTAATCATGGTCAATGGAAACACCGAACGCTCTCTCCGAACGGAGGAGCATACGGTGGCCCTTGCAGCGGAAGTACAAAGCAGCCTCTTAAGGCAATTCTCGAGTCCGACTACTAAACCGTCAAGCGCGCCCGGAGTAACCTACAACAAGACCGCCTGGCACATTCCGAGCACGCGTAGCAATGCGGCCCCAACCCCAGCCCTCGCAAAATTGCGAGACCAGTACCACGCGTACATAACTATGCTCTGGAGATACCATGGGCATAGGGGGAGGGGCATGACCCGACATGCCCAGAGTGCGGCTCAACCGCACAAGGGGCTCCCAATTGTGTCATTCCTTTTTTTTTTCTTATTCTCAGGACTCCGTTTTCCAGAAGCCCTGTCCGGCAGTAGAATCGCCGAACTCACGATGCAACAGCCAGGGAAGCGGAAAAGCTACGTCGAGTGTCCAGGTGGTCTCTATTTCGAGCAGTAAACCTGTTTTACATACCATCCCGTAGCCTACCCCTGGAGGGGGACATGTTAAATAGTCCCATCACTTGCTTATCGCACTATTTGTATCATTCTGCTTTCATTGCAGTATCTTTTGAATAAACAATACATAGCTTCTGCTTATTATTGCATTCCTTTTTTTCTATAAATGTTCATCTATGACATGTTGCACCCGTACAACTTGGTACGGTCAATACACCAGGGGCTTAAGTACCCCAAAACATGGTGTGATAAGTCCGAACACTTCCACAAGTGCGGCACCCCGAACTTATAACATTATATGCATCGGCTCCGAATCATGTCTTGGGTCAATAGTTGGGTTTGCCCGGCTCCCATGTTTTGGTACCTTACGTTCCGTTATATCGGCTAAGGTAGCGCTGGGAGAACCACTGCGATTGTGCCCCGGTTGAGCTGGGTTGAGCACCTCAGTGAAGAAAGCTAAAACTGACCGTCATGATAGGGCGAGAGCCGGTCGCTGTTCGAGAGGTTTTTCGGGTCCCTAAAGACTCATGCCGCTTAGAGCGAGGAGTCGGCATTGTCCGGCCAAGGCGTGGATAGCGCCCCAAACTCGGTCTTCCGAATACCAGGGGCTTCGCTGAAATTTAAAATTATAGAATTCTATGGCTAAGTGAGAGTGTTCAAGCATTATAGTCCGGTTGCCTCGTTTGTCGTGTTAAACGCCTCCCTCGAAGGACCCAAGAATGGAACAAGAGCGCTCAAGTTTATCCCGAACACCCCATCACTCGTGGCATGGGGGCTGAAGCCAACGACCCGCCATCTCTCAAATTTGATAAACGGCCGCACAGAAGGTTATATTTTAAATTAACAAGCGTTGCTTAGCGCATATGAACAAAGTTTTCAGCGTACAGGATAACAAATGCGAGTCTACTAAAAAATTACATCTTTGGAGCATTCACCCGCTAAAATGCGGGCACCCTTCAGGACGCCCTTATAGTACATCTCGGGCTTGCGATACTCCTTGCCCGGTGGTGGCGCGTCCGTCACAAGCTTCTCGACGTCCATCTTGCCCCAGTGCACTTTAGCATGGGCAAGGGCCCGACGGGCACCTTCAATGCAGACGAAGTGCTTGATGACTTCAATCCATGGACAGGCGTCCACCAGCCGTTGCACCAGACCGAAGTAGCTCCCAGGCATGGCTTCTTTAGGCCACATCCGAACTATGAGGCCCTTCATGGCCTGTTCGGCCACCTTGTGGAGCTCGACCAGCTGCTTCAGCTGGTCGCTCAGGGGCACCGGTTGTCCGGCCTCAGCATATTGAGACGAGAACACCTTCTCCATCGAGCTCCCCTCCTCAGCTCGGTAGAATGCGGTAGCATCAGACACACTACAGGGCAGATCGGTGAACGCTCCTGGAGAGCTCCGGATTCGGGTAAGTAACAGATAATTCACTTTTACATGCTTGCTTTGCATAAAGAATGCCTTACCCATCGCTATCTTCTTTATCGCCTCGATCTCCTAGAGGGCCTTCTGGGCTTCGGCCTTAGCGGCTTTGGCACTCTCAAGAGCCAAGGCAAGCTCGGACTCTCGAGTCTTTGAGTCACACTCCAAACTCTTGTGTTTTTCCACGAGAGCCTGGAGCTCTTGCCGCACCTCCGCCACCCGCGCCTCCTGCTTCTCTCGCTCGGTGCGCTCCGTGACCGCACTGTTTTTGGCCTTGGACACCGCTTCCTTCAGGGTCGCCACCTCGTCCGTGGCCCCTGCAATACCCACGTTATTCCTGTCATTTTTTGCAACCAATTCCTTTCTATAAGGTATTACTTTAATAAGGTATTACTTACCTTCTTTGTCCTCGAGTTGCTTCTTCGCAAGGCCGAGCTGACCGCTTGAGGCTCTCCTTCAATGCATTGACCTCTGCAGTCAGTGCGGCAGAGGTTAGCAGCGCAGCCTGCATTCCCATATTGACATATTTATGTTAGACTCCTGCGTATATCTTTTTAGATCCTTAGCTCGACTTTTCTTTCCGAACATCGAACTAAGCATCAGGGGCTACTGTCTATGCGGTAATATTCTTACATATCTTAAAAACTTACCTCAAAGCCTGTTAGAAGGTTGGTACAGGCTTCAGTCAGCTCGCTCTTGGCGGACTGAACTTTCTGGATCACCGCACTCATGATAGTGCGGTGCGCCTCGTCGATGGAGGTGCTGTTAAGTGCCTCCAGCAAGCTATCCGGTGCCTCCGGTTGGACGAAGGCCGCCGGTGTCGCAGTCTTGCCCTTCTTACGAAGGGGCTGCCTGCAGGACTCCGGAACCACTGAAGGTTCCGGTACGGAGTCCGGCACAGGGCCGGACTTAGAGCCCTCTGGGGTTTGGCCCCTTCGCGCCCGGAGTCCAGGAGGTCGCCTTGCGGCGCCTCCAGGACCACCTCCTCCTGGTTGGGCCCCTTTTGGGACTCCACCGCCGCGTCGTCTGCGTCACGAGGGGAGGAGGCGGTCGGAAGTGAAGTGCTATTCACATCCGACGAATCCAGGGAGCCGCTCGATGAAGTGGGGAGCTCGTCCTTGGGCGGGCTACATGGTTGTATTCGGCATTAGAAGACACTATGCGACAAATGAAAAATCATGAGTTATTCTGGAATCTGGACACTTACGATCTCGCCAGGGGCTTGGCCCTCGAGGGCCACTCCTCTTCGCCGTCGTCAGCGTTGGTGGGAAAGTCCGGGGGAAGGGTCCTTCCTTTCTTGGACCCTTCGCCCCCCCAGCTGGGCGGCCTTCCTTTTCTTCTCTCCCCCCGCTGGGGAAGAGGCCTCTTTTTCCTCCTCCTCGTCTTCGCGGTAGGAGTCCGCCTCGGAGTCATCGGATGACGAGTCCAACAACACTTGACGTCGGGCACTCCTTCGAGTTCCCGTGGCCTTCTTCTCCGGCACCACGTGAGGTGCCGGAACCCGTAGCCCCGTTAAGCGGGCGTCCGCTGGGTCTTCTGGCAAAGGAGCCGGACAGTTAACCTCCTCGGACTTCTTCAGCCAGTCCTTTTAAAGGTAAGGGAGTTTAGATCCCACATAGAGTCAGACTATGAAAAACAAGAATCCCGTAAAGGGTAGAATAGCTTACCTCACTGGCCTGACGCCACGAGCTGAATCCGCAATCTTCGGTAGCGAATGCGGGGGCCTCGACGCCCTTAAACAGCACCTTCCAGGCATCTTCGTACGTAGTGTCGAAGAGCTTGCTCAAGGTTTGGTGCTGTGCCGGATCAAATTCCCACAATTTGAAGGCCCGTTGTTGGCATGGGAGGATCCGGCGAATGAGCATGACATGGACTATGTTGACAAGCTTGAGATTCTTGTTCACCAGCTTTTGGACACAGGTTTGAAGTCCGGTCAGCTCTTCCGAATCTCCCCACGTTAGGCCCATCTCTTTCCAGGAGGTGAGCCGTGTGGGGAAACCAGATCGGAATTCGGGGGCCACCGCCCATTTGGGGTCACGCGGCTCGGTGATGTAGAACCACCCCAATTGCCACCCCTTTATTGTCTCCAGAAAGGAGCCCTCGAGCCATAGGACGTTGGCCATCTGGCCCACAATGGCGCCTCCGCACTCTGCTTGGCGGCCGCCCACTATCTTCGGCTTGACATTAAAAGTCTTCAGCCATAAGCCGAAGTGGGGCTGGATGCAGAGGAAGGCCTCGCACACGATGATGAACGCCGAGATATTGAGGATGAAATTCGGGGCCGGATCGTGGAAATCTAGGCCATAGTAGAACATGAGCCCCCGGAAAAATGGGTGAATTGAAAAACCTAGTCCGCGGAGGAAGTGGGTGAGGAACACCACCCTCTCATGGGGCCCGGGGTGGGGAGGAGCTTCCCCTTGTCGGGGAGCCGATGCGCGATGTCGCTGGACAAGTATCCGGCCTTCCGCAGCTTTTTGACTTGTTCCTCCGTTACGGAGGAGGCCATCCACTTTCCTCCCGCTCCGGACATGGCTGGGGAAGGTTGAGGCGAGATGTGCGGACTTGGGCGCTGGAGCTCGAGTGCGCGGAAATGTATAATCAAAGGAGGAAGAAGGCGTAGGTAAAAAGGTGGATCCTTATCCCCTTATATGGACGGACGAAACTATGCGTCCCCACCAGCCTGGTAAAACTCGCTATCTCCCAAGCTCCGTAATCAATGGCGCGGTTGGGTTACCCACGCCCGTATTGATGAGAATCCCGGAATAAGGGGACATGATCTCTGGTTTGACAAGACGTGCCAAGGAAACCGCCTCGCTAAACACGCTGAGGTGGGATAGTAAAAACGATTCCAATAAAGGTTTGGCCATGGTGTGATGTCACGCCACAGAATACGTCAGCAGATTGAATTTGTGTAAAGATTGTTCTCTCTACGGTGGTATGTGGAACTTATTTTGCAGAGCCGGACACTATCCTTGTGTTCAAAATCTTCTATGAAGTATTCGGAGGAGGAACCCGCCTTGCAATGCCGAAGACAATATGCGCGCCGGACTCGTCGTCATTGAAGCCTGGTTCAGGGGCTACTGAGGGAGTCCTGGATTAGGGGGTGTCCGGATAGCCGAACTATCACCGTCGGCCGGACTCCTGGACTATGAAGATACAAGATTGAAGACTTTGTCCCATGTCCGGATGGGACTTTCCTTGGCATGGAAGGAAAGCTTGGCGATACGGATATGTAGATCTCCTACCATTGTAACCGACTCTATGTAACCCTAACCCTCTCTGGTGTCTATATAAACCGGAGGGTTTTAGTCCGTAGGACGAACAACAATCATACCATAGGCTAGCTTCTAGGGATTTAGCTTCCTTGATCTCGTGGTAGATCAACTCTTGTACTACCCATATCATCAATATTAATCAAGCAGGAGTAGGGTTTTACCTCCATCGAGAGGGCCCGAACCTGGGTAAAAACATCGTGTCCCTTGTCTCCTGTTACCATCCGCCTAGACGCACAGTTTGGGAACCCCTACCCGAGATCCGTCGGTTTTGACACCGACAGTGATTGATCCAGAAATCATACCAAGGCTAAGGAGTGATGTGGTGCAATGTCTTGTTAGTTTCGAGCTGGTGTTCCCACCATCCTTCTTCAATATCATGACGCACATCCTAGTTCATCTAGTCGACAAGATTGTCATTCTGGGCCCCGTATTTCTACACAATATGTACCCCTGTGAGAGGTTCATGGGAGTCCTAAAGAAATATGTCCGTAACCGCGCTAGGCCAGAAGGAAGCATCTCCATGGGCCATCAAACAGAGGATGTCATTGGGTTTTGTGTTGACTTCATTCCTGGCCTTAAGAAGATAGGTCTCCCTAAATAGCGGTATGAGGGGAGACTGACTGGAAAAGGCACGCTTGGAAGGGACTCAATAATATGCAGGGACGGATATTCTTGGTCTCAAGCACACTACACAGTTCTACAGTACTCTACCTTGGTGACCCCGTATGTCGATGAACACAAGAACAGTCTGTGCTCCAAACACCCGGAGCAGTGCAATGACTGGATTACATGTGAACACATCAGGACTTTCAGCAGTTGGTTGGAAACACGTCTCAGAGGTGACAACACTGTTTGTGATGAGCTGTACTTGTTGTCCAGGGGACCATCTTCGACTGTTACGATTTGGAAAGGATACGAGATAAATGGGAATACATTTTACATGATTGACCAAGATCAAAAGAGCACCAACCAAAACAGCGGTGTCCGCTTTGATGCAACAACCGAGAGGGAAAGGACACATATTATGGTTACATAGTGGACATATGGGAACTTGACTACAGACATGATTTTAAGGTCCCTTTGTTTAAGTGCAAATGGGTCAATCTGTCAGGAGGTGGGGTACAGGTAGACCCACAGTATGGAATGACAACAGTGGATCTGAAAAATCTTGGGTACACTGACGAACTGTTCGTCCTAGCCAATGATGTGGCACAGATTATCTATGTGAAGGACATGTCTACCAGACTGAGAAAAAGAAAAGATAAGGAAGCAAATACATCATACGATGAGCCAAAGCGCCACATAGTTCTTTCAGGAAAAAGGGACATCGTGGGAGTGGAGGGCAAGACAGACATGTCTGAAGATTATGAAAAGTTTCATGAAATTCCTCCCTTCAAAGTCAAGGCTGACCCCAGCATCCTGATAAACGATGAAGATTATCCATGGTTACGGCGCAATAAGCAAATGACACAAGCGAAGAAAAAGTGAAGACTTTCTCCCGCAACTATTATGATGATACCATGCCAACTTTGTAACAGACGAGTATGATACCATTGTCCGTTTTGTACATGCACATGCTATATGTGGGTGAAATTATGATACAATGCCAACTTTCAACTTTTTCAAAGTTCATTTGAATGCTTTAGTGTCTTATGGTTCGGCCCTCGTAATACCATTAATCTCGGTTCGCTCCTTGTCAACTATGTTCTCACCAAGAACACTCTCAAGAGGGCAGCTGTCACGCCCAATATGCGACCCTATCCAAAAGGAACTCGAAGGTCCCACCAAGGATAGACCCGCATATTGAAACACTTTTGCAAGGTGGATATCATTACATCAACATTACATAATAGATGGGGATACATACAAGAGGCATACAATGCCACACAAATACAACATCACAATACATAAGAGCATCATCCGACTACGGATGAAACACAAACAAAAACTCAAACGACATCCACCCTGCTAACCCAGGCTGCCGACCTGGAACCTATCCCCTGATCGGAGAAGAAGCAGAAGAAGAACTCAACGCAAAGAAAGCATCACTCTCGCGTCATGATCATCGCATAACCTGTACCTGCAACTGTTGTTGTAGTAATCTATGAGCCACGAGGACTCAGCAATCCCATTACCATGGGTATCAAGACTAGCAAAGCTTAAAGGGAAAGGAAGGGGTAAAGTGGTGAGGCTGCAGCAGCGACTAAGCATATAATGGTGGCTAACATACGCAAATAAGAGCGAGAAGAGAGCAAAAGGAATGGTCGTGAAGCTAGCAATGATCAAGAAGTGATCCTGAACTCCTACTTACGTCAAACATAACCCAAAGACCATGTTCACTTCCCGGACTCCGCCGAAAAGAGACCATCACGGCTACACACGCGGTTGATGCGTTTTAATTCGGATTTGGTGTCAAGTTATCTACAACCGGACATTAACAAATTCCCATCTGCCTATAACCGCAGGCACGACTTTCGAAAGATTATACCCTGCAGGGGTGTCCCAACTTAGCCCATGATAAGCTCTTGCGATCAACGAAGGATATTCCTTCTCCCAGGAAGACCCGATCAGACTCGGGATCCCGGTTTACAAGACATTTCGACAATGGTAAAACAAGACCAGCAAAGCCGCCAATCCCGATAGGAGCTGCACATATCTCGTTCTCAGGGCAACACCGGATAAGTCAAGCTACGAGTAAAACCAGCCCTCGAGTTGCCCCGAGGTGGCCCCGCAGGCTGCTCGGTTCGGACCAACACTTAGACAAGCACTGGCCCAGGGGGGGCTAAAATAAAGATGACCCTCGGGTTGGCCGACCCAAGGGAAGGGTATAGGTGGTGGTGAGGCAAATGGTAAAACCAAAGTTGGGCCTTGCTGGAGGAGTTTTATTCAAAGCGAACTGTCAAGGGGGTCCCATAAATCACCCGACCGCATAAGGAACGCAAAATCCGGGAACATAACACCGGTATGACGGAAACTAGGGCGGCAAGAGTGGAACAAAACACCAGGCAAAAGGCCGAGTCTTCCACCCTTTACCAAGTATATAGATGCATTAATAATATAAGAGATATTGTGATATCCCAATCAAAATCCTGTCCACCATGGAGAAATCTTCAACTTCACCTGCAACTAGCAACGCTATAAGAGGGCTGAGCAAAGCAGTAACATAGCCAAGCACCGGTTTGCTAGGAAGGGTGTCAAAGGTTAGAGGTTCATGGCAATATGGCATGGCTTGATAAACAGGTGATAGGTAGCACAACATAGCGATAGAACGAAACAACTAGCATAGCAACGATAGTAGTGAGATCCAGGGTAGCGGTCATCTTGCCTGAAATCCCGCTAGGAAGAAGAACGAGTCCATGAAGAAGATGAAGCCACGAAGACGAACCAAGCGTAGACGAACGAATCCTCACGATCGCAACGAAACATGAACTATCGAAAAGAAGCACACAACATAGTAAACACACCACTCATAGACAAGACATGATGCACAACAAGCATGATGCATGACAAGGCTACATGAAGCTACTCATGGCAAGAGATGATGCAAACAAGAGCAACACATCAAGGCAAGTTTAAATGAGGCCGGGAACAACATATAACAATTCCGGTAAGTCCTCATATGCATATTTCGAAGTTGGTCCAGATCTGAATAAACCTTATGTTCAAGTTGTTAAACAGCAATTTAAAATGCACAAATATGATCTACACGAGATTCTAGTCAAGTTACATATAAAGTTCATTTAATTCAGAGCTACGGCCTAGAAGATATGAGCAACACAAGTTAAACATGACATTGATGCAAAATGCATGCAAACATCAAGCAAACACCTCAAAACAAGGATGCAACATGATAATATGAAACTACATGCAATTCTAAGCATGTTTCATATAGAGCACACTCAAAACGGAGCAACGGTTCAACACACACACATGAAACAAGTTTAAAGGACAAGCTGTCCAAAACAGCAACTAGGCATATTGCAAGCATCAAAACAACATGCTACAGCACCTCAACATAATAACAAAAGGCATGGGCATGATGTACAGGTAATGCATTACAAAACATGAACACTGAGCTATCTCCAGAAATCACTAGAACATGCTCAAACACACATGGTAAGATTGCAAGTTATAACAATTCAGACTTTGCAGAAAATAACATCAGGTTGCAATGTTTAGAGCTATCAAACAACATGTTACAGGAACTTATCATGGCAAACAAAGGCATGGCATGAACCTACTAAATGCATAGATCAGAAGTCCCTTACTGACCATAAGCCAAAAAGGAACAGAAAATATGATGGCACCCATGTAAACATAGCAAGTTATAATACAGATTTAAACATGGCAGAAACAGAATTATGAAGGCATGTAGATGAGCTTGTGCAACTCAGTACAGAGCATTACATTGCATGGCAAGTCAACCAACAATAATAAGGCATGTTTGTGAAGCTAAGCATGGCAATAGCAAGGTCATAGGGTGCATGGATCACTAGCAAAACACATGGCAACAACTGAACTTAATGTTAACAGGCTGACAGCAACATTATCAAGCAACTTTGAAGCAAGATATGAACAAGCTACAACAAGCTACAAATGCAACCAGGGGCATGGATGGATAGAGCATGACATGTAGAAAAAAACACATTTAGTGAACATCTCCAGATTATGCATAGAATGATTAGGAGCAACATGTTTATATAGCATCACGAAATAACAGATTCAGCCTAGCAAAACAGCAACATCAAGTACACTACTTAACAAGCTCGATTCACTCACCACAAGTCATTGCATGACAAGATAAGCATAGCATCATCAAGAAGACATGTTTGTGAAACAAACCAAGGCAAGAACAAGTCCATAGCATGCAAGGATCAACTATAGCATCCTTGGCTAAATTGAATAACATGTAAATAATCTGCCAGGAAACATTTTGAAGCAAAAGTAGAGCACGAAAATGACATGCTAGACTACTCCATAATTGCAAAAAAGGGCATGAATGGATAGACAATAACCATATGTTCAAAACATCCTTACTGAAGTATCTCAAAATATGCATGGATCTCTCTGTAGCATCATGTTTACATGGCATCAAAATAACAACAGAACAGGGACTAAAATCAGCAATATCACGAAGCCTAGTTTGCATGCTTGTGCTAGTCACCACATTGATCACAAAAATACATGGCATACACCCCTGTAAAGAAGACAAAAATGTAGACATCAACCTCATAGGATGCACACATCAATCATGGCAAAAATGACAAAAGAGCTCATTCTGTTAACAGACAGCAGAAAACATTATGAAGCACTCTTGCAACGATGATTCAGGCATCAAGATGACCACAAATGAATATGATGCAATGGAATGAAATGATGTACTCGTTGAGACGAACAATTTGACATATTACACGCATGAAACGGAGCTACGAATGCAGAGATACGATGCGATGAACATGGCATGAAAATCACTGCAGATTCGGAGACAGTCAATTTCAGGGAAAAAACACAACGAGCGCTATATAACTATTCAGCGCACGGGGCGGGGTTTAGGTGTTGCTCACCATGGGCTTCGGCCCAGGACGCGGGAAGGGGCCGGCTGGAGGGAGCTGGGCTGGGCCGGCGGGGCTGCAAGGCCCACGCGGGGGAGGAGCTCGACCCCGACCTTGATCCCTCCTGGATCGGGCAGGGGCGGCGGCGCACTCCGGTAGGGCAGGGCGGCGCTCCGGCAGGGAGGGCGCGGGCCGCAGCGGCCGGGGACGGCGGCGCTTGCGCGCGGGGCGGCGGCGGAGATGCGAGACGGTGGCGGCGGACGGGATCCGC
>NC_041381.1:102969493-102977249 GCF_002162155.2 Triticum dicoccoides | reverse complement strand
GCCGGATTGGCTGCTGGCGGCGGCACGATGACGTGTCGGACCCGGATTGGTCCGGGCGACGTGGCTGCGGGGTGGCGGACGCGTCCGGACAGCGGCGGACATGTCCGGCGCGCGAGGGGAGCGGGCCTAGGGTTTGGACTGCCCAAAAATTCGGGGGGGGGGGACCTATTTATAGATTCTGGGAGCTAGGAGAGTCCAAATGGAGCACGGTTTTCGCCCACACGATCGTGATCGAACGACCGAGCATGGAGGGGATTTTGCTGGGTTTTGGGCCACTTTGGAGGGGTGTTGGGCTGCAAAGAGAATGGAGGCTTTACGGTTACCCGGTTAACCGTTGGAGTACCAAACGACCTCCAAATGGCACGAAACTTGACAGGCTGTCTACCGGTGGTATACCAAGGCCACTTGGCAAGACTCGGGCCATTCCGAGAAAGTTTAACACCCGCTCACAACGAGAGACAAAAGGGGAACGCCAGAGGACATAGGAGAGCCGGATTGCAAAACGGACAACGGGGAAAATGCTCGGATGCATGAGACAAACACGTATGCAATGCAATGCACATGATGACATGATATGAAATGCAGATGATGACATGGCAAAATGCAACACGCAAGCAAATGACATGGCAACAACGGCGAATAACTGAAGGACACCTGGCGCATCGAATCCGGGGCGTTACAGCAGCCACGTGGGCCATTGGTCCCGGTTCCACGCATGAACCGGGACCAATGCGCCTCGCCCCTGGCCCATGACCAATCCTTCAAAGAATTCAAATTTTAACTATTCAAATTTGAAAACTAATGGCACTAACAGAAAGTTTATAATTTTTCTAAAAGTAATGGCACTAACAGAAAGTTTACAATTTTGCTGACCTAAAAGCAAAAAGAATTGAAAAATAGAGAAAAAAACAAACGAAAATAAATAATGTAGAAAACAAAACAAAAAAAACTGGAAACAAAATAGAAATAGCAACAATAAGTATTTTGTTGTAAGTAGAAACAAAATAAAATAAATAAAGCAACAAAGAAAACAAAAAAACAAAAAAAGTGTTTTCAAATTTGAAAACTAATGGCACTAACAGAAAGTTTATAATTTTTCTAAAACTAAAAGCAAAAAAGAACTAAAAAATAAAGCAAAAAACAAAAGAAAATAAATAATGCAGAAAACAAAAAAAACTAGAAAAAAATAAAAATAGCAACAATAAGTATTTTGTTGTAAATAGAAACAACATAAAACAAATAAAGCAAGAAAGAAAACAACAACAAAAAAGTGTTTTCAAATTTGAAAACTAATGGCACTAAGAGGAAGTTTGTGATTTTTCTAAAACTAAAAGCAAAAAAGAATTAAAAATAAAGCAAAAAACAAAAGAAAATAAATAATTCAGAAAACAAAACAAAAAAACCTGAAAAAAACTAAAAAAACTGCCACCTATTGGGCCACCACGGCCTGAATACGACTAGAAACCCAACCTGGGCCAGGATTCAGGCCCGCAGAAGGCCCAATAGGCCCACAGCAGCATAGTGTGAGATTAGGCCCGAAAGACTGTAGTTGAGAGGAGCTCGAGAGGGTGGGCGCAGCAGCGCTTATAAACCACTCTCGAGCCCTCTCAACTAGCAAGGTGGGACTAAACTTTGTCCGCGACGCGGGCAGCATAGGGGCCTTTGGTCCCGGTTGATGGCACCAACCGGGACTAAAGGGGGCATTGGTCCCGGTCCATGGCACCAACCGGGACCAATGCCCCCCCTTTAGTCCCGGTTGGTGCCATCAACCGGGACCAAAGGCCGCCGCTTCCCGCCCTTTGGGCTGCCGAAAACTGGCCTTTGGTCCCGGTTGGTGGCACAACCGGGACTAAAGGGGGCATTGGTGCCGGTTGGTGCCACGAACCGGGACCAATGCTTCGACTATATAAGAAACACTTGTGAAAAATTCTCAGTTTTCATCACCAGTTGCCCCCATCCCCCGACGACGCCGAGCTCATCGACGCCGTCAGGCTGCTCCACCTCGCCGTCGCCGCCGCCGCCGCCAAGGCCGTCGCCTCCCCGAGCCCGCGTCGTCCAAGTCGCCGGCCTCCCCGAGCCCGCGCCGTCCTCATCACCGGCCTCCCCGAGCCCGCGCCGTCCTCGTCGCCGGCCTCCCTGAGCCCGTGCCGTCCTCGTCGCCGGCCTCCCCGAGCCCGCCATCCTTGTCCCCATCGCCGCCTGCCTCCCCGAGCTCACCCTCCTCGTCCCTGTCACCGCGTGCTACCCGAGACCGCCATCCCCGTCACCGCGTGCCACCCCGAGCCCGTGCCTCGTCCCGCCCCCGCGCGCCGGCGCCCTCGCCGCCCCCGCCGTCGCCATCGTCATCGCTAGCCGCCCCCACGCTGTGAGCCGCCGCGCCGCCCCGGCTCTGTTTTTTTCATTTTTAGTAGTTTAATTATTTGTTCATATATATAATGTATATGTGTATGTATGTGGCTATGCGACTCTATTTTTTTCATTTTTATTAGTTTAGTTTTTTTTCATATATATATATATAATGTATATGTGTATGTATGTAGATGTTCAAAATGTATAAAAAAATTGTTCAGAGCATGTTTTTGTTCATATATGTATTTTTTTGTTCATATGTGTACTAATGTTTTCATATATGCAAAAGATAGATTTTTAGAAAAGTTAGGATTTTTTCTGTTCATAGATTTTTTGGTGATATTAATTATTGTAGAATATACAAATGTTTGTATATTCATATGAACAATGCATTAGGCAAAACCTTTACTTTTTTTCGAAATTATCTATTTGAACATTTAAAAAAAACAAGCAATACTAAAAGAATGAGAGGAAAAAGGAAAATAAGAAGCGGAAGAAAGGAGGAGAAGAGGAGAAATAAATAAGAAGAGGAAAAAAGAAGAAAAAGAAGAGGAGAAGAAGAAAGGAATAGAGGAGAAGAAGAGAAAATAGAATATTTTCTATTTTTTCTTGTTCTCCCCTATTCCTTTCTTCTTCTCCTCTTTTTTTTTCTTATTTTTTTCTTCGATCTTCTCTTCTATTCCTTTCTTCTTCTCCTCTTTTTATTTCTTCTTTTGTCTTCTTATTTTTTATCGGGTATGTCGTTGTCCATACCCCCTCCCGATAACTTCAACACGAGGGGGGAGGGTCGATATACCCCCTCCCCGATAACATTATTTTCCCATGTATGTATGTCGTCGTTGTCGATATAACCCCTCCCGGATAACTTCAACATGAGGGGCGGTCGATATATATACCCCCTCTCGACCGTGATAACTTATACCACGGCAGCACCCCCCTCGGCCCTCTCGCTCGACCAAAATGATCGAGGACACCCAAACCCTAGAGAAAAAACTCTTGTTCTCCTACCCCCTCCCGCCGCGCCCCTACCCGACAAACTCTCTCAAGGTAGCATCGAGGCCACTAATTAATATGATTCCTTACTGTGATTAGCTAGCTAGTTCTACGTTTGCCATTAATATATCCATATCTGTCATATTTGAATAATAATTGCCATGTTGTAAATATTTGTAGAAACTATGGACACCCCCCGAGATGAAGCAACAGAAGTGATGTTGGAGGAGATAATCGCACATGGAAGTGATGCGGTCTTATCGTTTCTGAACGACACCGATGGTCTGGAAGGACAGGGTGAAGAAGCAGGCAATTATGATGGCTCCTTTGACCCAATGCCGGTGCAAGAAGGAGACCATGAGGACGGATCTGGTGACGTAATGACGGTGCAAGAAGGAGACCGTGATGATGGCTCCGGTGACCGAACCGAGTCTGGCCAGGTATATAAATTAGTTAAGCCTGCTGACTAGCTAATTGATGCATTCATTGTTTTGGTATATGTACACATATTAATTAACTCTCGTCTTTCTTATTTTTTCTAGCCCTCCGGATCGAGCACAACTTCGGTAAGGAGACGAGGCCCGAAGAAACAGTTGAGGTCGGATGAAAAGTTTGAGATCACAGCAATTGCGCGCGACGGCGAACCGATTGAACCCATCCGGACAAAGAACACATTTGCTGCTCAGTGCGGGGTTCTTGTTAGGGACAAGATCCCGATCAGCATCCACCAATGGTATAAGCCTAAGGAGGAGGACCCTCGGGTGTCTTATGTCAATGATATGCAGAAAGATGATCTTTGGATTGAGCTGAAGGCAAATTTCACCCTACCGCCAGAGGAGGATCCGGAGAAGCCAGTTAAAGAGCAATTAATCAAGTCTTGTGCTCTTAAGAAGATGGCAGACCTATTCAGGAGGTGGAGAAAAGAGATGAAAAAGTTTATCGACAAAGAAGAGACACCAGAATTCATCGACAAATATGAGAAGATCAAAGATCACTGGCCCGCATTTGTGGCCCACACGACATCGGATAAGAGTAAGAAGATATCGGCGACAAACAAGCAAAATGCTGCGAAGAAGAAGTTTCACCATCGCATGGGGTCAGGTGGCTACCTCAAAGCCCGTCCTAAGTGGTCCAAGACTGAGAATGACCTGCTTGATAAAGGGATCGAACTAGAGACAATGAGATGGCCAGACCGTTGCCAGACTTGGTTCTTCGGGGCTGGCGGAACCTTGGACCCTATATCAGGGAAGTGCCGTTGGACAGACGAGCAACTGAAAATACCAGTCACAAGGCTTAGGCAGTATATCAATGCAGCACAGCAAGGGACGTTCGTTCCAGACAGGGAGAAGAACGAGCTCACAATGGCCCTCGGGAATCCTGAGCACCCTGGACGGACACGAGGCACGCCAGGCTCCATTTCATGGAAGGTTGGTTTTCCGGACATAGGGGGTTACAAAACCCAGGAGAGGAGGAAGAATCTGGAGCAGAGCCAACTGCAGGCGCTGCACAAAAGGGTAATGGGGCTAGAGGAACGAGAAGCAGATCGCAGCAAACGACCTGCCGAAGCTTCCCCCGAAGCTATCCCGCCATCTCAGCGGAGAAGCAGCATGGCTTCCACCGAGCTGCTTCAGCCGGAGCATGTCTTGACGGCTCCTGCCAGCTATCCCGTGGATGCTATCACGGAGTCTCAAAATTGCCACATTATGACGCAATGGATGAATTTGAAGGTCAAGGCGGCTGTTGGCTTTGTTTATCCTACTGAACACGGCGCAACTTTTCACTGTCGACCGATTCCAGAAGGATATGC
The DNA here is from genome assembly GCF_002162155.2 of Triticum dicoccoides. NCBI lineage: Eukaryota > Viridiplantae > Streptophyta > Magnoliopsida > Poales > Poaceae > Triticum > Triticum dicoccoides. The sequence continues at coordinate 102,972,100 of NC_041381.1, read as the reverse complement.
TAGGGTGATGGTGGATGAAATAACGGAGGGATTTGAGAACCTCCAGCTTGACTACCCTACCAGTGAAGGGGAGACTAGTCTGGGTTCTGCTCTGAAGACTGCATGCCTATGGCGGAAGGAGCTCATCAACCTTCCGAACTGGACGCCTCCGCCTCCTCCTCCTCCTCCGGCGAGTCAGGGCACTCCGCCTCCTCCACCGCCTCCTCCTCCGGCGAGTGACGATCAAGGCACTAGGCCTCTTTCTCTGGCGCGTGGCGGCACTCCGCCTCCTTCTCCACCTGCGCCGGTGCGCCCAAGCAGCCAGCAGCCTCCTCCTTCTCCGCCTCGCCAGCAAGGGCGGAAGAGACCCGCCGCCGCCCCGGCTGCTCCGGCGCGTCTTAGTCCTTCTCCTCCGCCTCGTAAGCAAGCGCGAAAGAAGATAGACGCTGCAACCGCTCCGTCTGCTCCGGCGTCTAGCAGTACAGCCAGAGGCGGGAGGCAATACAGATACGGTCCTCCTCTCAAGCCTCTAGAGAAGTTACCGTACGAGAGGACCATGGAGAAAAACACGAAGATCGTGCGGGCCGAAGTGGACAACTTCTTTGAAGGGTTGAAATCAAAGAGACATCCACCTCCAGAGGAGAAGGTAGATCCGGTGAAAGCAAAGCGCACTCTCGATGCCCCGAGGAAACCAGCAAAGTCTCCGCCGAGAACTAACTATGAGCGCATTACTGAACAGACATATCTCCAAGCGGAGCGGTCGGGAAGTACTGTCAGACATCAAAGGTCAAGAGAACGAGCAGCTGCAAAAAATATTGCACAGCTCAGCGAACAAGCAAATCAATCGTGCCCCCCGCTCAATGTGTCTAGCGGCGACATCGTCGCTAATGCTTCGGGGACGGTGGCCGGTTATGGCAATCTTACAGATTACATGTCTGACGATCAATTCCTGATTTCATGGAGGTGGACGAACACAGATACGAGTACGGGAAGCCTCTCTTCAAAGATGAAAAATCTCTAGCAACGATGATGCGAAGATTCCATAATTGGTACATGAAAACCTGCAGAGAGTTTGGGGGGACGAATAGTTTGTATCTGAACATTAAAGAGGAGCACGACCTCGTTGGAACTGATCTGTTGCCTGTTCCATTTGATAAGTTCTTCGCGTTCTTCAATCAAAAGGCCCTCGATAAATTAACGGTCTTTTGCTACTGTCTGTAAGTACTATTTCTGTCATTAAGTCTCTATATATAGCTCGGCTCTTTCATTGCATGTATTTATAATTAATTATCCTCAATATATTATGCAGATTGAAGATCGTCGAGTGCAGAAAACAAGAAATATATGATATTGGGTTCATTAACACAAATATCATAGATGATATTCAAGTTAAACAGCACGCCGACGAGGCCGAGGCCAACTTGCTACAATCGTTGATAAAAAATCAAAACAAAGATACCATACTCTTTCCTTACAACTTCAAGTGAGCGTTACTGTCGTGTGCATATTCGGTTTCCCTTGTTACTCGAGCGAGGTTATAGTAATGTAATTGATGAGTTATGCATGCGTGCGCAGCTTCCACTATGTTCTTCTGGAGATTAAGCTTGAGCGGGGACTAGTAACTGTCTTAGACTCGAGACGAAAAGATCCCGAAACCTATGCGGACATGACTGAATTGCTCAACAAGTAAGTTCAATCGATCATTATCGCACCATATCGGCAACTTTTTGTTCATTTCCTGATATCTCAAGTAATAATAATTATTTTCTTTGTCTTGCAGGGTTTGGAAATAGTTCACCGCAGAAGCTCCGGGACTGTTGAAGGAGCTGCGATATACATACCCGAAAGTAAGTACTACTGGCTAGCTAGTTGTGCACATCTCCCGTTGTTTCTATAGCTATACTTTCATCAATGCCATTTATAATGCTTCATTATCAGTTTGATTGACCTCTATTTCTCGTAAAGTGCTTGTGGCAGGAACAAGGGAATGATTTCTGTGGATACTACGTGTGCGAGTTCATCTACAACGCGACTTTGAAAAATAAGTGGGGCTACTCTAAAAGACAACATGAAGTGCGTAAGCAATAATATTCACAATTTCATTTTATTAAACCATCATTTCTATTGAGTTTCATTCATATATATGTATTAATTAACCCCCTTCTTCAAATTAGACGTGGCAGATGCGGAATGAACTCCTAGAACAAGATCGCATGAAAGCAATTCAATAGGAATTGGCGGGATTCTTTCTTGACTGCGTCATCAATAAAGCCGGAGAATACCATGTGGAAGTTGATTTGAATTGCTAGGGGATTGTAATTAAGAGATCTTACATATTGTATATGTATGTAGCCAGTAGCGTCGGATAGATAATACGAAAACTTGTTGTTTGACCTTAATCTCTCGGAGAAGGAGATGTCGATCGATCACTTCTCTCGGTATGCATGAAGAACTTCTGTACTTAATGGTTCCCTTCATTTTCTTACTAGCTAGCGTGTTGAGGGCCTCTCTATGTATAGTACGTAGCGTCGACCAAGCACGGACATAAGAGAGGACACTTCTCTCTATTAGCTAGCTAACACAATACATGAAACACCTAAATTAACCCCCCAAAACCCCCAACCCCCC
>NC_041381.1:102954248-102969158 GCF_002162155.2 Triticum dicoccoides | reverse complement strand
CACTGAAATGCTGACGCGTGGATGCCTTTTGGTCCCGGTTGGTGCCACCAACCGGGACCAAAGGCTCCCCTACCTGGGCTCGGTGCACCGGCCACGTGGAGGCCCATCTGTCCCGGTTCGTGTTAGAACCGGGACTAAAGGGGGGAGGCATTAGTAACGACCCTTTAGTCCCGGTTCAAGAACCGGGACAAAAGGCCCTCACGAACCGGGACAAATCCCCCCTTTTCTACTAGTGTTTGTCATTTGAGATTTTGAGTTTGCGGTTTTTCCGTTTCCTAGGGTGTTTCGTCTAACTAGGAACGGGTTGACTTCGACAACACCGCCTCTCATCATCACGAAGGACGGTAACCTCGACGACACCATTGTATATTCCCCTTGCAATTGCATTGATAACCATTATCCCATTTTGTGTTACTTGCCTATCGAGACTAGCCATTTGAGTATTGCTGGCAACGTTACTTATGCACATTAGTGATCATATTTCCCATAGCATACATACCATAGCATCGTGGTGCATATATTGGTATCATATCTTGTGTCACTAGTTTGTTCCCGCATATACACAATTGCTATCTTGGTTTGTGCAAAGTGGCCATATCATAAAAAAAAGCTTTTAAGCAAAAGAAAGAGAGCAAAGAGCTTGTAAGCAATAGCCATAGAATCAAAATATATCATATGGTATCATACTTGATCATCTTGGATCATTGTGTGAGAAACACCGGGAACCATACATACATAGGATACTTGGGATAGAAAGTTTATCCATTTTGCATCTTATAGGCTGTGCACAAGTGTCGTATCCGCCTATTGAGAAATCGTGCTAGCGTCTCTCTTGAGTTGTGCAAGACGAGCGTTTTCCGTGGATTCCACATTTTGTGCTCATTCCTTGGTTGCACGACCCCATTTATCTATCTGTGTGTGTGTTTCCATGTGCCACATATTGCTATTGGTCTACTTGTTTCACTTGCGAATTTGTGAATCTCTTTCAACATTATTGACTCTTGCTAACATTTTGCATCAAATTTTTGTGCCACTATCCTCACCGAGCTCTACCATAAGCTTTACTTGATAGGTGTGAGTGAACAAGTCCAGTACCAATTCCACTATTCTTTCATTTCACATTGAATGAAATGGGATACATCCTCAACTTTGGGAAAAGGTAACTTGGTATTGTTTATCTCAGTTCCTACTCACCTCTACTCGAGTCTTGTGATTGATAGGCAAGGCATTTCACCTTCAGTCTACAACAACAACGACGAGTTCGATGCCACGAAAAACAACTCCGACACCAAGATGCAAGCTCAAATGGAGGAGATCAAAGCCCTCATCAAGTCCTACCGGCGATCTTCCTCATCTTTGAGAAGACGCTCAAGAGCACATCCTTCCGAGCTACCATCTCCGGCAAGATCATCACATTGGCATCGACACCATCACCAACAAGAACGTGAAGGTCAAGAGCTCAACACCAACAACCGCTCAATGACTTCACCATCTCCCTTGGCATATTTGCCAAGCGACTTCAAGGCATCTTCGCCTACGGACATACGACATCTTCGCCAACAAGCACCCCAAGACTACGCTCAAGAGAAGCTCCCCAAGCTCAAGTCCGCAACTTCCACGAGCTACTACGACCTCGACACTGACAATGAGATTCCTTTCTATGGGACTCAAGAACCCAAGGAGTATCTCGAGTGGGAGCGTTTAATGGACGACTACCTCAAGGTACATCAAGTTCATCCCAAAGATCAAGTGAAGTGCGCCACAAGAAACTTCCACAACTGTGCCTCGTCTTGGTGGCTTCACACACCTTCGGAGTACTACGACATGAGTTGGCCCAAGACGAAGAGAGCTTTGCAGCGAGAGTTCGTGCCTCCAACCTACACGGAACAACTTCGACGCCAATTGGAGAACACCATCCAAGGATCCAAGTCTATCAACGCGTACTTCAAGGAGATGAATATTGCCTTGCGACGAGCCGGCGTGGACAACCCCATTTTGATGAAGTTCCACTTCATGATGGGATTGCACAACGACATCTCCAAGACTATCTTCCTCGAGAACTACAAGTCCATCGACGACTACTACATTGGTGCTCTCACGGCGGAACAAGAACTCATGAAGGCCAAGGCTTCTCCACCCCAAGCAAACTTCGTGGCGACCAAGCTCCACGAGAACGAGCATGAGGATAGTACCACCAAGATGTCCAAGCCCGACGAGCTCCAAGACGAAGCTCCCAAGTTCGACTTCACCGCCATCCCTCTTTGTGGAATTGATGGTGCCGAGTCTACTTTGACTCTTTTTCAAGATGGTGCGGCGACGAGTACGACTACGGAGACCTTCAAGGACCAAGCTTTGGAGGCGAGCGACAAGGTGGCGAGCAAGGATGATGCTTCCATCTTAGGAGGCGAGAGTGATGATGTGCCATCTTCGGCCTTCATTCACAGCGACGATGACGAGATGATCGAGCATGGGATTTTCCCTTCGGTCATGGAGGAGAGTGATGATGTGCCATCTTCGGCCTTCATCCATGGCGACGACGACAAGATGGTTGAGCATGGGATTATCCCTTCGACCACGATGACGTATGATGACTTGAGTGACTTTTGCCACCATATTGAGAATGAGTGTGACTTCACCACTAGCCCCATATATGACGAGTTGCCCCACTTTTCATGTGAGGAGAGCCACAACCCCCATCACTTGAGTGAGATGAGTGACTCCACCATATGTGACTTTGAGTGCACCTACTTTGAGGGAGTGAGTGAACCACCACATAGAGAGAGTGAGATAGTTGATAGGTCTCGCGAGTCCATTTGCATTACTAATGACTTGACCTCTACCTCTATTGTGTCTTCCCATTTGGTGCTAGGTCCCATTTATGATGATGCACTGACCCTCGACGATTTCATCCTCCCTTTGGACAAACTGATGGACATGGTGGAATATGATGCACCCCCCACATGGTTCCATCAAGATGAAGATGACCACCATTTGGTCTTTCCCACATCACCTACACCACTTGAGTGGAATGAAAAAGGTAACATAGGTGAAGGTGATGCTCTAGTCCCACTAGTGGACATTCTTAACATTGATTGCTTGCATGATGTTGATCCACCTAGTACCATGCTTCATGCTAGTATGATTTCCCCATGCAATAATTTCCCATTTATGACGAGTATGATGATTCTCATGAGGAGTCTATTAGTTGTGATGCCATGTCACATAGGATTTCTTGTGACAATTCTTTAGGTCACATCATGTTTGATAATCCGCTTGACTTGTCATATGCTATGCATGAGATCAACCATATGTATTATTTGCAATCTCTTCATAGTGACTATGCATATGCCATTAAAATGAACCCAATTTGCGCATGTGGCATACATGACAAGCCCATGGTTATTGGCATTTGTTTTTCTTGTGATGATATTGATATGCTCCCTTTGAATAATTTATCTCATATGCCATGCCATGCCATGACTACCTAGCTTCGGATATGCATTGTTTTGGATGTTGTCCATTTCATCCATATGATGTTTCCAATGTTGTTCACGAGGAGACCCCCATAGTTTCCACATGCATGTTAGGAGAATTTTATCCATCCCATCCATTGCATGATCCCAATACTTGTGTGCACCATATGCTCCCCATGAATAAACATGCTATTGATGTGCCATATAATTGCATTCTCAATTTGTGTCCCCATCATGTCATACACAATAACTATTCTTTCATGATGGATGACATGTTCTTATACCATGCATCAAATTTCTTTGAGCGATGCTTATCTTGTGCTAACTCACATGTGCACATACACATCATGATGGATGATGTGTACCCTTACCACGTGCACAATTTCTTTGGTTTTTGTCTCTTTTGTGTAGGTACCCATGAATACTTGTCAACCTCACAATCCCATGAGTTGACAAAACAAGCTCTAGAGAGCAATGATGACTTGGGATCACGTGGATTGTCTTTCCCACCGCTCTCTTCGCGAAAACACTTCACACATTTCTTCTATATGTCCCTCACATGGTTATGGCTTATTGTCCATTATATATCATTTGCCCATCTTGCCATGTTCACTTTGCATGATATGCTCATTCCTATGCCTTTGACATGCATTTGTGACCCATGCTTTGCATTACACATGATGATTGATTCTAGTACTTGTATGTGTATTTGCAAGCTTGGTGGAGATATTGCTTGTTCTTGCAATGTTCCTTTTGTGCACCATTCCTATGATGATACTTTCATCTTGCTTTGTGTTCGTGCTTGCGATATGTCATGTGCATTCCCGATGCCTATTATTTGCTCACATGACATGATTGCCATGATTTCTTCTAGTGTGTTGCATCTTCGCTCCACTAGTTTGCACGACTTGATTACTATGCTTGCTTATGTTGCATCACCAATGATTCATACTTGCTCATTTCATGCGGTTGATGACAACCATCTATATGCTTTGAACATGATTCATATTGCTTCTTGTCATATATCTCCATGTGTTGCCTCCCTCATGCTAGATTTGCCATGTATTGCACTACAAAAAATACATTTCCGTGATGATACGTGTTTGTCATAGTAGGTCGCGTTTTTTGTCATGCATGTACATCCATGACAAATTTATGACAGAATCAAGATAGTCATACATGTGCTGTCGTAGAAGTGTTCCATGACATTACCAAAATTATCATCATGGAAGTGTCCACTTCCATGACGATAAATCGCGCGTCACAGAAGTGCTTTCGTCAAGGTTGACCGACACGTGGCATCCACCGTAACGGAACGCTGTTAAGCTATCGGGTCGGGTTTTCGATCCGATAACCCGTTAACAACCCCGACCAATGGGAAATTTCCACGTGTAAAATTCTTATTGGCCGGACGAAACACGTGTCAGCTCGTCAGTGGGTCAGATAGGCGTCTATGATATGTCGACACGTGCCACGGCCCACCACTGGCTCATTTAGTTGACAAAGCCGGCCTGCTTGACTTGGTCAAAAGTTAACGGGCTGGCCCATGAAAAGCCTGTTAATGGTCTCTTCGCAAATAGCCCATTTTACGGCCCGTTAACTCACGACCCGTTAGGCACTAAAGGAAATCAGCCCAACAACGTCATGTGGGCCGTCAAATATAAAACCAACCCATTTCACTTTCGGCCCATGTATGGCCCACTGTCGGCATTCTGGGAATGGGGGTACCCAGACTTGCTTGCCTGCGGCTTGCGGCACGGCTCAAGTAGGGGCCCACTGTGGCCCATCTTCATCGACACAAGCTCAAGACCCTCGCGAGGGGCCAAGCCTCGCGGGGCGGACGACAGGAAGCTTCCTCAGGCACAGCCTCGCCAGGCTAGCTCGCGAGGAGGCGGAGAGATCAAGGTAGGGTACCTCACGAGGTGCCCATGACGCAAGCCATGACGATCGAGACCAGGCGGGCGTCGTCCTGGGCAGTGTCCTTGTTTCCCCTTTGGTGCAAAGGGGGCAAGCGCAGGCCAAGGCATCAGGCAAAGGATACCATTTCGGTGCAACAAGACCAAGCCGACAGAACAGCAGGATGGAGGTCATCGTGGAGCCCAGGAAGGCGTCATCCTCAGAGCCTTTGGCAGGCGAGGACCAACTTTAGTCAGGATAAGTGTGCTAGATGTTCCCCTTCAAAATGGCCAATTGTTGGCGCCCTTCCCGCTCAATATTTGGGAAGAGGACCAGGGCATTGCTCTATAAATAGGACTAGCCGCTCTCAAGGCAAGGGACGACCCATTCGAACCCTAGCCAGAACCACCCACATAAGAACTCCTCCCCTCGCGAGGTTGTTCTTCCCTTGTATTGTTCATCATCAGCCCATAAGGCAATCCACCACACCACAAACTAGAGTAGGGTATTACACCACAACGGTGGCCTGAACTAGTATAAACCTTGTGTCCCTTGTGTTGTTCTTTGTGTAGTTTAGATCTCTTGCGAGGCGACGAGACGTGAGTAGGTAGGGGGAGTGATCTCTGTGCGCACCCCAGAGTTCGAACCTCAAGGGTCTGCCGGAACCCGCAATCCGACACCCACGACGTCTTTCGGCCCATATGAGGCCTTCGTATCTTTCGGCCCTTTACAGGCCCACAGTGACTCTAGCCCATAATGAACAGTAATTTTCTTTGTACCCGTTAATGTCCCGTGATTTACATGGGCCGTTTCCATCCCGTGTTAGCTTTCGGCCTATTGACGGCCCATACGTTCTTGGGCTCCTTTTCGGCCCTCGATTACTTCTGGCCCGTTACTGGCCTGCTCCCCTAATGGGCCAAATTGGGCCCATGGCAAGAGTTGGCCAGTTACTGGCATGTTCCACAAATGGGCCAAATTTGGCCCATGGCAAGAGTCGGCCCATTACTGGCCTGTTACCCTAATGGGCCAAATTCGGCCCATGGCAAGAGTCGGCCCGTTTCTGGCCAGCCCGTCATATATTCTGGCCCATTAACAACCCGTTATGCCTGTGACAGAATTAAGCTTTTGCAGTCCTACGACCTGTTAACAGCCCGTTACCGTGCTGGGCCGATACCAATTACGCCCGATTAGGGCCCATGTAGACCCATTTATCTAACGGCCCGAGGCCCACCGATTATAGGCCCATTTATCGACGGCCCGTAGGAGACCCATGGATCCTACGGCCCGTAGGAGACCCATGGGTCCTACGGCCCGTATATGGCCCATGGGTAGTTGCGGCCACTAGCAAACCAGGGAAAAAGAAGACTAGGAAATAAATAAGGCCGAAACTAACGCTAGGCTATTAAGGCGATTGCACAGATTACATCCACTCGGCATCAAAGATCGCCACCAGTGCAAATATAGGGAACACCCTACACTATGCAAAAATGGCTTGCTATTTTCTTCAGCCAGTGGCTGCACGTTAAGAATAAATTTTGTATCGCACCAAAACAAATTACAACTATATAACAAAAGGAAGGTTGGCATAAAACTTAATAGTCTAGCAGATAAATGCACCACCAGAAGTTCAGAAGCTCGGTTCATTTGACCTGACTGTTACGTTTTCATGATGTATTGTCCGATGGAGCACCATAACCCTCGCCTTCATTTCCCCTAGGCTCCTGAACAACATAGCAAATGTCTGATAGTCTGGTTTCAAAACAATGCATATCTTGACGACATTGAGAAATGTTTCTCCTTGTTTCACAAAGGGCCTCTATTAGGGAACGGACTTGTGTCTGGAGCGCAGATACAACATTGCTTTGAGCTTGCATATCTTGATCATGAGGCAGTTTGGATGATATTGCCTTAACAACCAACCCAGTATTATGCAGGAACGTGCTTTTGGCACTGTTAGTGGACAGGTACTGACCCACTACAACAAGAGCTGACATTGCGGTTATAGTTGCCTCGCCACCTTTAGAAGGTGGCGGTTCCACCATTTTTTCCATAGCTCGCTAAAAAGTTGAGGTTTTACATTAGTAGTACCAGAACAGAAGATATTAAGGAGGCAGCAAAACCAAAGAAAATAGCTTTGGTCTATATACAGAACTTATTCTGGTGAACCCATGTAAAATATTAGTTTTATTTTATTGCAAAGTACATAATAAAACCAGGTTCCAAACATATGATCATGTACCATCACTAATGTATTGTCTATTTCTTCACATTGTATTGAGGGCTAAGGATAAAGAGACGAAGTTTATAATACGGTAAGCATAGTATGACATCATTCATATCACAAAACAACTGAGAACAGACAAACAGGCAATTGTAACGTTGTGTGGGCAAGTCCAGCACGGAACTAGATTACGGGTCAAGATCAAAGGAACATCACTCCTCCCTTTTAAACCTTGTAAGGTGCAATGATACGCTAAGACAATTGTGTATAAAATTGAAAAGAGTAATAGACATTGGCTGCAAACCATGTAGTTCAAGGCACAAGTCAGAGTAAGTAGTACTTAAAAGGCATGAGGATTAAGGACTTACAACAGCGGCTTTGACTGGTGTAGTCATGCCCTTCTTCTTGCTGGTGTGACAGTCCTTGAAGATTTCCACAACATTTGGTTCAGGTACTTTTTGGTCCTTGCCTGCTTTCCTCTGCATTTCGAACAAGTCAATATAGATCTGATAATATGGTACAACAAAAAGAGTGAAACAACAGCTAATTACAAGAGCCTCGCAGTGTGCAATATAGCTACGAGATCCTGTCGTCTGTTGGAATTTCACTTTCGTACGGTTGGCCTTGTTCTTTGAACAGTTCACCTACAAGAAGATAGATTTGTGTGGCACATGCGTCAATAGGACTTCAACATGTGATCTGATCACATATATATAATGTACCTGATACTTCAGATCAGACCAGTGTTTAACAAGGCCCCTCTAGTCTTCATCCGATATATTTTCCACTGGAGATGTTTGGGAAAGTTCACTGTTAGCCTTGCCTTCAAAGTGAGTTTTCCTCAAGTTATACCGATACTGTCGCAGAGAAGACTTGAAAACTTGGGTGCAAGCTTGTCTGGTTGCATCATCTTGGCTATCCAACTTGAATCTCATCTGTTGAAAATTATGGGAGTCTCATTATTAGCAACCTAGAAAGTATGGGACAGAGCAAGACGATATTACTAGTTTCCATACATAACCATACTTACAGATAAATGGTCGAGGAAGGTCTTGAACTGGGTTTCGTCTTTGTCATTCCTGTACTGAATCCATGTTGGGAGGATACATACATGACACCTAACGGCAACCGCTGCCTCTGATACTAACTTGGCTGACTTTGTAGCATCACGTGGCCTTTTTAAACCTGCCTCAAAACGGATCTCCATTCTTCCTCCTCTAGATTTAGTTAACCTATCGAGCATTATCCCTGATGTTTGTTTCCTCTTGCGCCTAGGTGCTAGTCCAACAACGAACATAGGAAGTGTTAGTGTACATCAAATTGTGAGACTACATATAAAGAAGCATGCAACTGTAACTTGACTCTAGCAACTACCTTCTTGCTATCGACGCTCACAAGGTTCATCTGATATTGCCAACTCGTCTTGTGCCAAGAGTGCTTGGGAAGTAGTGTCAGGTGGCAAGGGAGCTTGGGAACGTGCTGCTAGCTCAGTTGACGCACGAGTATGTTGTGGAGCTGGTAGTACTGTGGTAGGTGTTGCAAGAACTAGGACTGTCTCTGCTTGTTTGGTGGCAGCTATTTGTTTCTGTTTGGCTTTTTTTTGCAGCTCGTGTAGCATGGGATGTCGTGTTTGTAGAATTTTCCGCTGGACTTTCACCTTCTATTGCACCATCAGTACCAGCAGAATCTGCAGGATTCATCCACTTCTCATTCCCTGCCATTCTGTGTTTCTTCCTCTTTCTCTGTGCCATGTTAAGTCAAGCTGACAAGAAAAACGAATAACAATTTAGTTCTTCAGAACAAATTTATGCTTGATGCAGACGAACTGAACTTTGATGTTAGACAACCACATGATAGGAGGATGTAATATGTATGAAAAACAGGACGGAAGAGATAACCAGAACTATGATGTGTAAACTAAGAAGAAGGCATTTCACCAAATTAGAAGCAATGCAATGGAAGGTAGACACCATATGAAAGATGCTACAAATATCGCTCTACCAAGTTAATAGTGTCTCAACATAAATGGCGTTTAAACAAATGTGAAGCAGTACAAGAAATAAATCATATGCAAGATGCAAACAACATCACACTACCATGTTAGAGGTCTCTCGTCATTAGTGCCATTGCATATTCACAACATTGCATATTCATAGCTTATGATGTGTAAACTAAGGAGAAGGCATTTCAACAAATTAGCAGCAATGAAAGATAGACACCATATGAAAGATGCAACGAATATCACTCTACCAAGTTAAAACTGTCTCGTCATAAGTGCCATTTCAACAAATTAGTAGTACAAGCTAGAAAAGAATGTGAGATGTAACCTATATCACACTTTGAAGTCAAACGTGTCTTATGATAAGTGATTGTTGCAGGTTACACAACAGTAGTAATTTGATGTAAGAACATGGTGTGATAGACAGATATTGTATGTTCTAGAAACAGGAACACGTGTCTTATTCAAGTATAATGTGTAAAGTAAGCAGATGGAATTCAACAAAATTAGAAGCAATACAAGCTAGACATCACACATAACATGCAACCACATATAATAGTGCCAAGTTAGAGGGAGCACCAGTGATGCTGCACTAGGGGAGACGTGCTCATCATAAACACAGCTTTGTTGAGTGTCTACGCATGTGTTGTCTTGGAAATCATCTTGGGGGTGTGGAGGAGTAGAAACTGTAGAAGCCATCCGTTTGGAAGGAGCACCTTTATCCACTGCCTTGCTAACTTCCTTCCGCTTTATTGATTTTGAATTGTCAAGTAAAACCGACAAGAAAAAGCAATAAAATTCTCTCTTCAGAACTCATTCATGCATGATACTGACAATCACTACTTTGATGTAAGGCAAACACATGATACCAGGATGGAATATGTACGAAAAACAGGACGACATGGCATCTTCACAACTGTTTGTGTAAACTAAGCAGAAATCATTCCAGCAAATAAGAAGCAATGCAAGCTAGACACCACATGAAAGATGCAACCAATATGACTCTGCCAAGTTAAAAGCGTCCCATCATAAATAGAATTTCAACAAATTAGAAGCAGCGCATGCTATAAATCAAATGAAAGATGCAACTAATATCGCACTGCATATACTAAAGGTGTCTCGTCATATTGAATGATGCGGGATACAAAAAAAAACAATAGTTTTATGTAAGGACATGCTTAATAGACAGGTGTACTATGTACTAAATACAGGAATGCATGTCACATTAACAGGTATAATGTCACATTTACAGGAGTATAAGCTAAGCATACTAGCACATGCAGTTTAACCAGATTGGAAGAATTACAATCTAGACACCATATGCAACATGCAACCACATATCATGCTGCCAAGTTAGAGCAAGCACCTGCGATGCTAGTGTAGGGGAAATGCTGTAATCAACTACAGAGCTACGTTCACTATCTTCATCTAGCATTTCTGTTTCTTGAGAATCATGTCGGGAGGCTGACGCTGCATTCTTTAAATGAGGAGTAGTCCCCTTGCCTGCCTGCCTCGTCATAAGTGATTGATGAGGGATACACAAGAACATTAGTTTGATGTAACACTACTAGGAAAAGGCATGCTAGTGGCGCACCAGTTTTGCCTACTAATGGCGCACTACTGGTGCGCCACTAGCATCACGCCATTAGAATATTTTAGTAATGGCGCACCACAGGTGCGCCATTAGTAACCCACAGGTGCGCCATTAGTATCTGGTATACTAATGGCGCACCTCATGGAAGTGCGCCATTAGTAACAATTTTTTTATTTTTTGTTTTTTCTTAATCTCAGGTCACTATTTCACATATGAGATATCCAACACATATATATACAACAAACATCCATATAACAATCATATCCAACACACAAGTTTCAACATATATACATACATAGCCAACACATAGTTCCATCGTTACATATTACAAAAGTTTCACATTGTTCATCCAACACCGTTATCCATCAATTCACAAAAGTTTCACATTGATACAAAATAAAAACACAAATGGAAAAGAAGCACTCCATCCATGCAAGCTTCCATGAATTAAATCAAATCTGCAAAATGATAAACAAGAAGTTAGAAGAAGACGAAGAAGAAGAGAAGAAGAAGAAGAAGACTAGAAGAATACTAGAAGAAGAAGAAGAAGAAGAAGACTAGAAGAATACTAGAAGAAGAAGAACACTAGAAGAATACTAGAAGAAGAATAAGAAGAATAAGAAGAAGACTATAAGCTTATTATGTAAACTTGATCATTTTGTGCTAACATAAGTTATTTTGGAGCTAACCTATAGGAAACTAAGCATATTAGAGATAGCATAGGTAACTAAGTATATATATATATATATATATATATATATATATATATATATATATATATATATATATATCATTTTGGAGATCTGACATACCTGACATAGTTCAGTTCTCATTGTTCTTCTCCTTCTCCTTCCTCATCCTGATGCGCCAAGAGTGGCGAGGCGGTGGAGGCAGTGGGATGTAGTCTTCTACCACAATTGGCGTGGTCACGTCGCCCAGCTGTGGGATCGCCGGCGCCACCACCAATGCGTGGTCATTGTCAGGCACCACCACCATCGTGAGGCCACCTTCAGGCAGGACGGGCACAACCATCGCTAGGTCATCCTCATCCACCACCATCTCTTGCCCATGGTCATCCACCACCATCTCTTGCCCATGGTCAGCCACCACCATCTATTGCCCTTGGTCAGCCACCACCAGCGCTAGGTCATCCTCAGCCTGATGCCCATCGTCATCCTGCAGCTCCTCATCCCCACTCTGCTCCTCTTCTCCCCCACTCCAGTCCGGATCATCCTTGTTGTCAGAATCGCTGCTGCCAGAATCGCTGCTGCTTTCGCTAAAGCCAGAATTGCTGTTGCTTTTGCTACAGCCATAATCGCTGCTGCTTTGGCTATAGCCAGTGTCGCTGCTGCTGCTCCCATTGCCTGTCCAAATGCAATAATGACCGTTAACAATAGATGTGAGGCAAAGCCAAATGTAGAGGAATAAGAAGAGGCAGAACGTACTGGCATCATCATCGTCAGCGTAGCGCATGCGACACATAGTCGCGCTGAACACCTTCACGGTGAGCATGGTGGTGTCGTCGTCGTACCTGAAGAGAAGGAAGTACCCCAGCCGCAGGTCGTAGGCACGGTAGAACTTCTCCCACCCACGATACAAGTACACGTGGCCCTCCTTGATCACCAACTCCACATCCCACAGCTTGCGAAACCCGCCGACGGCCTGTCGCAGCTTCACATTATTTGGTGGATCTTCACCCAGCATGTTCATAAAACTGTCAGGCAGCCTCTGCAGTTTGGGACAATGAGTGATGTAGCAAACAATAGATATCATAATGAGATGGGTGAAGGGGAGATCTCTCCTTTTATATACCTGCGTCATGGATGATACTGAAGTCCCAAGTATGATACTGAAGAACTCGGAAGCATCCAACTTGTACTGCGGTGTGGCATAGCGGCGGTGGCTGCTTCCCCCCATCTCTGATAAGCATGTCAAGAACAGATTCAAGAACAGATTCACATGTCTGGCTGTTAGCCATTATAAACTTAAATTTATCTATTTCTGTATCTCACAAACTATCATAAATGAATAATAGTATCATTCAGGGGTTTCTATCAGCAGCAGGTCATGGCACTTGAATCCCCCAGGTCATCACACTCACTAAAACAGCCCCATCCATTGATCAAGTAAAAAACAGTACAATACGGTTTTAGTATATATAAGCAGACAATAGTTAGATGAATGGAAAACATTGCCTGTCTAAGTAACAACAAATAGATGAAAGCACAGAATAACACAAGCAAATGTTTCTGTACTACTATTTACTACATTTCTCATGCTGACAAGCCTGTATTATTATTTAATAGTTAGAGTCATGTTGTACCACTACAAGAGTAGCACCTCCCTCTTTCTTTCTTTCCTTCATTCTTGTTAAATTAATTTTACTCGAGCATCTACTAACCTCCTCCAACTTTACTACTACTACATCCCTCTCAAAATACATCCCTCCTCCAACTTTACTACTACTACTACTACATCATCATCAAATGGATGGATGCGTGGATGGGACTGAATAAGATGACTTGATCTGGCCCATAACTTGCATAATTTCTACTAGCGGCAAATGTTACGAAATGGACAAACGGAATCTTCTGAATCAAGGACAAAAATGTTCAACTAGCTTCAGTCCATCTTTTACCATGTGTACATAGTGATAAATCCACAAGCCACCTACTATTTACATCCAACTACTCTTACTTCTCTATACGATTACAACATTTCCAGACAGCTCTCAAGTCCTAATAAAATGAATCACAATATCATTTTTCCAAGCACGATCAGATTAGCACTCCACTAAAGTAAGACTACAAACATCATGTTCATGCAGCAAAATATATCCACACTAGCATGTGTGCGTTGTTGCTAACAGATTCAAGAACAACACTACATTTCTATGGAAAGAAGATCAGCAGGAAAGTAGACGAACAATTTAAATCTCAGAGCCTTGCAAAATAAAAAAGACCAAAATTGCCGAAGATCAGCAGGAAAGTAGACGAACAAACTTCAGATCACTGTACTTCCCAAACACACAACACCTCGGTCTTCTTTCTGAAGTACTACCTGCATACAAAAAGAAACCGAAGCCTTTGCACTCAGCTGATGAAACCAACATATAATTTCAGGAAAACACCAGTCCAAATCAGGGGTACCTATCAAGGGGGGAAAAGGCCTAACTAGACATGACTTGGGAGAAATTAAGAACACACAAAAATATGAGTTACTACTAGTTACTGCTACCACTTGGCAATTTAGAGACCAAACTTGCCAAGGATCAGCTAAAACAGGAAGCAATTTTTCAAGTTGGTATGGTGCTGCACCCGCTAACCACAAGCAAGAAGCCACAACCACACCAAGAATCCATACAGAAACCAAAACACCTAACAGAAACCTGCTGCTCACCGAATCATCTACAAATTTGATGGATGCAAAGAGCAAGGCAAGCTTGATAAGATGAGCCTCTACACATACCTCTGCAAGAACCTAAATTCGAGAGGGATTTGACCTAATTTGACCTAAATTCGAGAGGGATTTGACCTAAACCTAGCAAAAGAGAGAAGAAGAGGGCATGGCCGAGAGTGAGGAGAGGAGGAAGAGAGGAGAAGAGAGGTAGAGGGAGGAGAGTTACCTGACCACGATGAGGTGGTGGCCGGAGCGGAGACGACGGAGGGCGGAGACGGCGAGCTTGGGGGCGGCGCGGGCGCAGGGGCGGCGGCGAGCCTGGCTCCGG
>NC_041381.1:102933487-102953966 GCF_002162155.2 Triticum dicoccoides | reverse complement strand
GCGGTGGCGGGTGGCGGCGGCGAAGGCGGACGATGGGGCGATGTGTCGAGGGGAGGTGGGCAAGGGGGCGGCGAGGGGAGGGGGGCGACGGGGCGAGGGGAGGTGGGGGGCGGTGAGGGAGGGGGGCGACAGGGCGAGGGGATCAGGTGGAGCTCGGCATTACTAACAATTTTTTTTCAAAACTACTAATGGCGCACGTGGGTGTGGTGCGCCATTACTATGTCAACTAGTAATGACGCACTATACAACGATGCACCATTAGTAACAAATTTTTTTATTTTTTTTCAAAACTACTAATGGCGCACCACACACCAGGTGCGCCATTAGTAATATATTACTAATGGTGCACCGACACATAGTGCGCCATTAGTATATAGTAATGGTGCACCACATGTCTGGTGCGCCATTAGTGGCCATATCATCTATAGCCCTTTTCCTAGTAGTGTAAGAACATGGTTAATACACAGATGTACTAGTATGTACCAAAAACAGAAAAACATGTCATATTCAAAGGTATAATGTGTAAGCTAAGAGATGCAATATAACCAAATTGGAAGCAATACAAGCTAGACATCCGGCTGGAGTGGTGAAGATGATCATCTAGGACCTGAGAGCCTGGTGGGAGGCCGGCTGCTTCGCCACCATTGCGGCTTTTTAGTTGGCTTCCAGGTGATGCCTGTCTTTGCTGGGCTTGTCACTGGCTCAGCCAGTGCCCTGACTAGCTATTTGTCTTCTGGTGCTCACGAGATGGTGGGTCATGTAAAAAATATCTTTCCTTATCTTAATAAAGACCGACTTTGGCCTTTCGAATACAAGCTAGACACCATATGGAACATTCAACCACATATGACACCGCGAAGTTAAAGCAAGCACCTGGGATAGTGGTTCATTGCGAGCGAGGTCATCAACTCCAGAGCAATGTTTACCGTCTCCATCTGCTGACACTGCACCCTTTAAAGCGCTGTAACGTGCCGCGCCTAGCCGCGTAGAAAGCTGGCACGACTTGTCTCTTTTCTTTTTTCTTTGCTTTCGGCAGACTCTGAAATACCCTTGCATTAAAAACACAATAGTGAGAGTATGGATGAAGTGTGTGCAGAACTAGTGCACTGTAAAAGTAGCAGATAGCAGGTGGCTGAAAAATAAATGATAGGAGACATATGATAGCTCTACAACATTGCATGGCAAACAAAATTAGATTCTACTCCGTATGATTTTGTAATATATGAGCACAGGAAATGCAGGTACTCCTCTAGCACACCACCACATGTGGTCATATCTAAGATAACAGTCGACTGAAAATAAATAGGTCAGTCGATTTTTTTAATGAATCGTCCGATCTATAAGGAACGGGCAGATGGCCTTCGTCTACGTCCCGCCAGTCACTGTTGACGATCTTTCTTGAACCGCCAGCGACCACCGACCCAGACCCGTGCCTCCGCCGCCCCGCCCTCCCATCGACCTCACACCACCGCCGTGCTTGGCAGCGCCCCCAAGCCATCCCTTTAATCCCGGTCGACCTCCAGATCAGGCGCCAGTAGCTCTAGGCCGCACATGCCCGTAAGATAAACACCAAGGCGCTGCTTGCCCGGCGTAATAGTCGTACTAGCACCGGTTACGCCGGGGAATGCTTCCGTTAATTGGGAATCAACAGGCCAGAAATTGAAATTGAGGGGGGCGATGAACCTCTAGCTAAGGTTAAATAGTATACAAGGAGAAACCTTGTGCATCGCGAGTTACTAGGAACATCTAGTATCAAGAAGAAGCATTCAACTAGTGTCTTCTGTGGTATGAATACCGTGCAAGCAGAGACATAAGATTTGCACGAATAAGGGAAGAGGAGTACCTTCTTCGGTTGTCGGTGTGGTCACCTCCACATGTCGCGTCGATCTTCTTCTTTTTACTGGGGAAACCGATGTTCTGGAGGGTGCAGGCTTGGACGAACCCATGGCCAAATTGTTGACTGTGTTGCCTTGTCCGTATGTCGGCGGAGGGGAAGCAGATCCGAGGCGGCGAAGGACGGGTAGCAGGAACAGCTCCGGTGCGGTGGAGGGTGGCGAAGTTGGAGCCACAACGGTGAGGCATAGGATGGCGTGGTTGAACTGGCTCGGGTACGGACAGCTCGGCCTCGGCTTCAACTACTAGCCATGGAGGGCGTTGCGGTTGAGGTTGCGGTGGACGCCGACATCGGGGTATCGGCTCCAGCGTGATGGAGGAGGGCGGCGGTTGATGGGTGGGATGGGATGGCGGACGGAGGACGCCGGGGTTTCGCGGCTGGTGGAGAGGTAGTTTTGGCGCCCACGGAGTACGAATGGGGAATCGGACGGGTGGGGGGGGAGCCATATTTCGGTCTGGGACGCGCTTGTTTTTGGCTTTTTTGAACAGAAGATGGGACGCGCTTGTTTGAAATTTGGGGAAAGTACAAACTTTGCCCCCTCTTAAATTTTGGACCTACTGCGGGTCGGGGGTAGGATGGTAGTCCCAGGTGTCCCAAATAGTGGGCGGGCGCGATTTCGGCCGCGCGCATGTGTGCTTAGGCGGCCATTGTGTATGAATGTTTTTTGGAGGCGGTTGTGTGGCGTCTAGATGAAGCTACAAACCTACCCCGGTTTAGACCTTTGGACGTCGGGCCGGTAGGTTTCACGGGTCGAAGTTATTAGAGAAGTGATTTCCTTGTACTACCAAACATTGGTCTCACGCGGTTTCGGGCGAGTAGAGGCTCTTTTGGCGCTTCGTTCGAAAATTTGTAACACAAGCATTCACGTTTAGAGTACTCTTGAACTATGAGGATTGACCTAAATAGACAACGTTATATTTGACCTTGTATGCTTGAAAACCTCATTAAATTATCCTCTTCCTTTTGAAATTTTGACACTTGAAAATCCTATAACTACGATTATTTTGGAATGGAGGAGCTAAATTTGAATCTATTTTGTACACGACTACATATGCTTTTATGTACAAAATCAGAGCAAAGATTGGTACCCCCATAGTTTAGGTATGGTTTACAAATGCCATGATATCAAATTCAAATAATTGAATGGACTTCATGTTGAATTCGATTTTTTTAAACCACCTTAGGTTGAATTTAAATGTATGCTAGTTCATAGGTAGCTATTTATAAATGTCCATTGTGTAACTTTTGTATGTATAATGTGCTTTACACACACAACATGAACTATACTCACGTTTATATTTGATTGCTAAAGCGATGCATTGTCTGGAGTTCAAAATACTAACTATGTGGATCAATTGTGTCGAACAATAACATAGACATGCTCAAATTTGATAGAATCTAGATGTCTGATGGATCAATGACCGCTCCTTACACGAATTGCAAATATCATGATCCCATCCTAATATTTGGATACAATTTATATCTTTAATCAATGTGTAGAGCAGTATTTTACGTGTAGTTTCACTCTCTATCAGTGGTCTCTCACACATGCTCACACACTCTCTCCCGAGGTGTCTTTCTCGCACACATGCTATAGATATAACCCTCCCTCCCTCTCGTAACCATTTACAACTATTTTCACTAACCTTTATCACAAGCACTCTTCCTCTCGCAAACATACACACGCACAATCCTCATCGACCCTTTCTATATACATGGACCTGCCTATGTGTCTCATGTACGCACATTATCTTTACGCCTGTCTCTCACATATTATCTCACACCTCTCTTCCTAATCGACGAGTATGATTCTAGCAGAGCATTCTATAGGATGCCCCTTAAAGTTAGGTTGGATGAATAGTAATATCAAAGATAAAGGGGTTACCTTAGTCCGAGAACCTAGGGTTACAAATCCTAGCCGGCTTTGTCAGTGGACACAGAGTCCTTCACAATTCTGCTATCTTTGTCTTGTACGACTAGTCATCCATGGGTCTTCCTAAATGTGTCATGGGCCGACCAATGTGGCGTAGGACGGAACCGAACAAAAGGCCTCACCTCGACCCACCGGACCTCATGCGGTGACACACCCTCTGCCCCCATGTCTCATTATCTTCTCACACCCACACATACCAACAGAAACACCACACACACAGAAAATTTCTCCTGGTGCCTCTATTCCCTCCCCCCTTGCATATACACACTCAAGGGAATGGAATCTCTTGTCGTGACGTCATATTCGTCTCTCTCTCTCTAGACCACTCTCATTTCTCGTGCTATCTCTCCCACGCCCCCCCGTCGGCCCCTCTATCCATGCCTCTCTCGAATACGTAATACACACACATACCTCTCTAGGCCCCGCCAAATGCATCAACTACACATTCACACATGTTACATCACGTACCCCATTGATCTAAAAAGCCCTCTCTTCACGTTTATTTCGCATACAACATTCCTTTTGAATAAAGTGTGGCCAAAAAATTATTTTAGAGTTTCTACATATATACAACATTACAAAGTTATATGGAGGAGTACGAATGCTAATTTGCATTGCATGGTGCCTACAATGATATTTATTCCGCACTATGAATTTGTATATTTTTATACTATATACAAAGCTAGTCATAATAAAGAGAAACGAAGAGCATCTCTCTCTCCATTGCATACCCCCCCTATACACCCCTTTCACGTATGCACACAAAACTATATCCAGGTCCTCTAAAAGTAAGCCCCCAGAAAATTCACGCGTGTTTCATCTTTCTCTCGTGATATATGCAATGATGATCATTGTATTTGAAGCGAAAGCACGATACATACATTGGACTTCATAATCCACTAATTACAGTCACCGTTTACGTTTAGTGGTTATTATACAGTCACGGGCTCACCGTACAACTTTGTATTTGCTTATGACATGACCAGTTGACCAGTTAAACGCTCCACGTGGCACCTCTAGTGTTGCATCACATTATCTCACTACCATCGTGCCCACTTGTCGACTTGTATCTACTCTACATCTACACTATTATAAAATACATAGAATATAAAATACACTCTTATAAAAAAACAGAGTTGGTGATGATGGTGTGCCTGCCATCCTGCAATATAGGCCATCCGACTTATATCTGACGGATAGGAAAGAAACTATGGCAATTTTGCAAAAAGGTACCCACACACCTCTCCACATTTGCAAATAAGGCCTTCCCTCGTTCATCCTTTTCTCTCACAAGATAAACAAGTCATACAAATGCATCTTGATGTTATGTGCAATGCACGGGCATCTTGCTAGTAAGAATGAAAACAAACGACAAAAAAACATTTTGACGGTGGTTCGAAGTCATGACCGCGGGCACAGCAGACAAGGTGGCCTTGTATTGGTATGCTGAGCCGTCTGTTTTAACACACAGGAGCTGGTGTGGTGATTATACACACACGCACGCATGCACACAAACTCCATCCACGCAACACTCACACAAACACATGCACCCACGCACGAACGCAACACTCACACATACACACGCAGCCACGCACGCACGCAACACTCACACGCACACACGCACGCATGCATGCACACACCAGTACACCACACGACCAACACACACTCTCACGCTCAAGTGCTCAACCTATACGTGCATGCGCACACATCAGGCCCTGACAGACACATACACAACCAGGTGATTCCCGCGCACGGGTTGGAGCCTTATCGCACCTGCGTAAATTTGTGTTTATCTGACCTTTTCCCTATGCAAACTGACAGGTGGGTGATACGTCTCCAACGTATCTATAATTTTTGATTGCTCCATGCTACTTTATCTACTATTTTAGGCAATATTGGGCTTTATTATCCACTTCTATATTATTTTCGGGACTAACCTATTAACCGGAGGCCCAGCCCAGATTTGCTGTTTTATGCCTATTTCAGTGTTTCGAGGAAAAGGAATATCAGACGGAGTCAAAACAGAATGAAATCAACTAGAGAAGTTATTTTTGGTAGGAAACCCACCTGATCGACTTGGACCCCATGTCAGAAGATACGGGAGGTTCTCACAAGGGTGGGGGGAGCCCCCTGGGTGCGCCCCTGCCTCGTGGGGCCCCTGTAGCTCCACCGACATTCTCCTTTCACCCATATATACCTACGTACCCTAAAACTTCCAGAACAGAAGATAGATCGGGAGTTCCGCCGCCGCAAGCCTCTGTAGCCACCAAAAACCAATCAGGGCCCTGTTCCAGCACCCTGCCGGAGGGGGATCCCATCACCGGAGGCCATCTTCATCATCCCGGCGCTATCCATGACGAGGAGGGAGTATTTCACCCTCGGGGCTGAGGGTATGTACTAGTAGCTATGTGTTTGATCTCTCTCTCTCTCGTGTTCTCTCTCATGTTCCCTCTATGGCACGATCTTGATGTATCCCGAGCTTTGCTATTGTAGTTGGATCTTATGATGTTTCTCCCCCTCTACTCTCTTGTGATGAATTGAGTTTCCCCTTTGAAGTTATCTTATCGGATTGAGTCTTTTATGAGAACACTTGATGTATGTCTTGCCGTGATTATCTGTGGTGACAATGGGATATCATGTGCCACTTGATGTATGTTTTGGTGACCAACTTGCGGGTTCCACCCATGAACCTATGCATAGGGGTTGGCACACGTTCTTGACTCTCCGGTAGAAACTTTGGGGCACTCTTTGAAGTACTTTTATGTTGGTTGGATGAATCTGAGATTGTGTGATGCATATCGTATAATCATGCCCACGAATACTTGAGGTGACAATGGAGTATCTAGGTGACATTAGGGTTTTGGTTGATTTGTGTCTTAAGGTGTTATTCTAGTATGATCTCTTTTATAGATCGATCCGAACGAATAACTTTGAGGTGGTTTCATACCCTACCATAATCTCTATGTTTGTTCTCCGCTATTAGTGGCTTTGGAGTGACTCTTTGTTGCATGTTGAGGGCTTGTTATATTATCTATCTATGTTATTATTATTGAGAGAACTTGCACTAGTGAAAGTATGAACCCTAGGCCTTGTTTCCTACCATTGCAATACTGTTTACGCTCAGTTTTACCACTTGTTACCTTGCTGTTTTTATTATTTCAGATTACAAAAACGTATATCTACCATCTATTTTGCACTTGTATCTTCATCTCTTCGCCGAACTAGTGCACCTATACAATTTACCATTGTATTGGGTGTGTCGGGGACACAAGAGACTCTTTGTTATTTGGGTGCAGGGTTGTTTGAGAGAGACCATCTTCATCCTACGCCTACTACAGATTGATAAACCTTAGGTCATTCACTTGAGGGAAATTTGCTACTGTCCTACAAACATGTGCACTTGCAGGCCCAAAAACGTCTACAAGAAGAAGGTTGTGTAGTAGACATCAAGCTCTTTTCTGGCGCCGTTGCCGGGGAGGCTAGGTAAAGGGTACTCATACTCCGTCAACTAAGCTATTTTTTGGCGCGGTGAGTGCTTGAAGGTATATCTTTAGATCTTGCAATAGAATATTTTTGTTTCTTGTTTTAGCACTAGTTTATAAAAGAAAACTACAAAAAAATGGAATTGAGTTTGTCTCATACGCTTCACCTTTTTAATATCTTTCGTGAGTATGATGGAAACGATAATTGTGCTCAAGTGCTAGAAGAAGAAATCTATAGAATGTTTGGTACTAAATCTTTGAATGATGAGCATGATTGCAATGTTGTTAGTATGAATTCCTTGAATATCCATGATGCTAATGATATGCAAAGCCACAAGATTGGGGAAGCTATGTTTGATGAAGATGATACTTTTTGTCCCCCAAGCTTTGATGAGAAAATTTACTATGATGAAAGCATGCCTCCTATCTATGATGATTATTGTGATGACACATATATGATTTAAAGAATAATGATAACCATGAAACTTGTCATCTTTATCTTAGTTTTCAATCACATGATAGTTATTTTGTTGAGTTTGCTCCCACTACTATTGATGAGAAGAATTTTGCTTATGTGGAGAGTAGAAATTTTTCTATGCTTATAGATCATGAAAAGAATGCTTTAGGTGCTGGTTATATTGTTGAATTCATTCATGATGCTACTGAAATTTTTTATGAGGGAGGAACATATGGTTGTAGGAATTGCGATAATATCAAGTTTCCTCCCTATGTGCTTAAATTCTTGAAGCTATGCTTGTTTTACCTTCCTATGCTAGTTGATTATTGTTCCCATAAGTTGTTTGCTCACAAAATCCCTATGCATAGGAAGTGGGTTATACTTAAATGTGCTAGTCATATTCTTCATGATGCTCCCGTTATGTTTCAATTCTTATCTTTTATGTGAGCATCATTGTCATCATCATGCCTAGCTAGAAAGGCATTAAAGAAAAGCGCTTGTTGGGAGACAACCCAATATTTACCCTTACTGTTTTTGTGTTTCCACATGATTATGCTACTGTAGTAATCATCTTTTATAGCTTTTGTTTCAATAAAGTTCCAAGTAGAACCTTTGGGAAGACTTGGGTGAAGTTTATGTGATCTTGCTGTGAAAAACAGAAACTTTAGCGCTCACGAGAATAGCTGCCATTTTTTACTGAAGAGTGATTTTAGGTTGATTCTTTTTGAAGATGATTAATAGACAAATTTATCAGGTCCAGCAATTTATTTCATAATTTTTGGGGTTACAGAAGTATACGTTTTATACAGATTACTACAGACTGTTCTGTTTTTGACAGATTCTGTTTTCTATGTGTTGTTTGCTTATTTTGATGAATCTATGAGTAGTATTGGAGGGTATGAACCATAGATAAGTTGGAATAAAGTAGGTATTACACCTATATGAATTTAGAATGAGTTCATTACAGTACCTAAGTGGTGGTTTTATTTTCTTATACTAACGGAGCTTACGAGTTTTGTGTTAAGTTTTGTGTGGTTGAAGTTTTCAAGTTTTGGGTAAGGATTCGATGGACTATGGAATAAGGAGTGGCAAGAGCCTAAGCTTGGGGATTCCCAAGGCACCCCAAGGTAATATCCAAGTACAACCAAGAGCCTAAGCTTGGGGATGCCCCGGAAGGCATCCCCTCTTTCGTCTTCGTTCATCGATAACTTTACTTGGAGCTATATTTTTTTTCACCACATGATATGTGTTTTGCTTGGAGCGTCATTTTATTTTGTTAGTTTTTGCTTTCTGTTAGTTAGAATAATGTTTTGCTTCTTTAGTTTCAATAAAAAAGTCAAGGATAGCCTTTGCCATGCTTATTTTGCTAGTTTGCATGTTGCTGTTTGAAAACAGAAAGTTTACCGCTGTTGCAAAAATTCCCTAGAAAAGTCAGAGAATGGTACGACGTTGAATATTTTTGCATATTGAGCTCTGATAAATTTATTACAGTGGGAATTTTAGTTCATAATTTTTGGAGTCAGGGAAGTATTTATACTCTTGCATTCTTTACAGACTGTACTGTTTTGGCAGATTGCTGTTATGGTTGCATTGTTTGCGTATGTTTGCTTGTTTAATGATTCTATTTCAGGATAGGAGTATTAAATATACAGAGACATTTAGTATTCAATGTTGAATACTAATTTAAGTGATTTGTTACAGTAGAAAATGATAAGGTTTTTCATTGGTTTATACTAACCTATCTCACGAGTTCTTGTTGAGTTTGTTGTGAATGAAGCTTTTGATAAAAAGAGAAACCATGATATGATAGGAATTAAGGAGACACAAAAGTTCAAGATTGGGGATGCCCAAGGCACCCCAAGATAATATTTCAAGAAGTCTCAAGCATCTAAGCTTGGGGATGCCCCGGTAGGCATCCCACCTTTCTTCTTCAACAACTATCGGTTAGTATCGGTTGAGCCTAAGTTTTTGCTTCTTCACATGAGTTGTGCTATCCTTGCATTGTAGTTTTCTTTAGCTTTGCTTGCTGTTTGAATAAAGTATCAAGATCTGAATTCTTTTATGAGAGAGAGTCTTTGCATAGTTGCATAATTATTTAGCTACTCATTGGTCTTCACTTATATCGTTCAGAGTAGTTTTTGTTATTGCTCTAGTACTTCACTTATATCTTTTAGAGCACGGTGGTGGATTTGTTTTGAAGAAATATTTGATCTCTCATGCTTCACTTATATTATTTTGAGAGTCTTAAATAGCATGGTAATTTGCTTAATGTTAATATACTTGGTATTCAAGATATGTGAAACTTTCTTTTGAGTGCGTTGAATACTAAGATAAGTTTGATGCTTGATAATTGTTTTGAGATATGGAGGTAGTGATATTAAAGTCATGCTAGTTGGGTGATTATGAATTTAAAGAATGCTTGTGTTGAAGTTAGCAAGTCCTGGAGCATGCACGTATGGTTAAAGTTGTGTAACAAATTTGAAACATGAAGTGTACCTGGCTTGTGCATCCTTATGAGTGGCGGTCGGGGATGAGCGATGGTCTTTTCCTACCAATCTATCCCCCTAGGAGCATGCGCGTAGTACTTGATTTTTGATGACTTTTAAATTTTTGCAATAAGTATATGAGTTCTTTTGACTAATGTTGAGTCCATGGATTATACACACTCTCACGTTTCGGCCATTGCTAGCCTCTTCGGTGCCGTGCATTGCCCTTTCTCACCTTAAGAGTTGGTGCAAACTTCGCCGGTGCATCCAAACCCCGTGATACGATACGCTCTATCACACATAAACCTCCTTATATCTTCATCAAAACAGCCACCATACCTACCTATCATGGCATTTCCATAGCCATTCCGAGATATATTGCCATGCAACTTCCATCATCATCATCATGACATACATTACTTTTGTCATATTGCCATTGCATGATCATGTAGTTGACATCGTATTTGTGGCAAAGCCACCATTCATTATTTTTCATACATGTCACTCTTGATTCATTGCACCATCCCGGTACACCGCCAGAGGCATTCATATAGAGTCATATCTTGTTCTAAGTTTCGAGTTGTAATCCTTATGTTGTAATCAATAGAAGTGTGATGATCATCATTATTAGAGCATTTCCCAAAAGGAAAAAAAAGGCCAAAAGAAAAAAAGGAAAGGCCCAAAAAAAAAAGAAAAAGAAAAACGGGCAATGCTACTATCTCTTTTTCCACACTTGTGCTTCAAAGTAGCACCTTGTTCTTCATGTAGTGAGTCTCATATATTGTGCTTCAAAGTAGCACCTTGTTCTTCATGTAGTGAGTCTCATAAGTTGTCTTTTTATACTAGTGGGAATTTTTCATTATAGAACTTGGCTTGTATATTCCTACGATGGGCTTCCTGAAATGCCCTAGGTATTCATGAGCAAGCAAGTTGGATGCACACCCACTAGTTTTCTTTTGTTGAGCATTCATAGCTCTAGTGCATCCGTTGCATGGCAATCCCTACTCCTCATGTTGACATCAATTGATGGGCATCTCCATAGCCCGTTGATTATCCTCGTCAATGTGAGACTTTCTCCTTTTTTGTCTTCTCCACACAATCCCCATCATCATATTCTATTCCACCCATAGTGCTATATCCATGGCTCACGCTCATGTATTGCGTGAAGGTTGAAAAAGTTTGAGATTATTTAAGTATAAAACAATTGTTTGGCTTGTCATCGGGATATAGAAGTTGGGAACATCTTTGTGTGACAAAAATGAAGCATAGCCTAACTATATGATTTTGTAGGGATGAACTTTCTTTTGCCATGCTATTTTGAGAAGACGTGATTGCTTTGATTAGTATGCTTGAAGTATTATTATTTTTGTGTCAATATGAACTTTTGTCTTGAATCTTTCGGATCTGAATATTCATATCACAATTAATAAGATTTATATTGAAATTATGCCAAAGTATCACTCTGCATCAAAAATTGTTTTTTTATCATTTACCTACTCGAGGACGAGCAGGAATTAAGCTTGGGGATGCTTGATACATCTCCAACGTATCTATAATTTTTGATTGCTCCATGCTACTTTATCTACTGTTTTAGGCAATATTGGGCTTTATTATCCAATTTTATATTATTTTTGGGACTAACCTATTAACCGGAGGCCCAGCCCAGATTTGCTGTTTTATGCCTATTTCAGTGTTTCAAGGAAAAGGAATATCAGACGGAGTCAAAACAGAACGAAATCAACTGTAGAAGTTATTTTTGGAAGGAAACCCACCTGGTGGACTTGGACCCCACGCCATAAGATACGGGAGGTGCTCAAGAGGGTGGGGGCGCACCCCCTGGGTGCGCCCCCTGCCTCGTGGGGCCCCCGTAGCTCCACCGACGTTCTCCTTTCACCCATATATACCTATGTACCCTAAAACTTCTAGAATAGAAGATAGATCGGGAGTTCCGCCGCTGCAAGCCTCTGTAGCCACCAAAAACCAATCGGGGCCCTGTTCCGGCACCCTGCCGGAGGGGGATCCCATCACCGGAGGCCATCTTCATCATCCCGGCGCTATCCATGACGAGGAGGGAGTAGTTCACCCTCGGGGCTAAGGGTATGTACCAGTAGCTATGTGTTTGATCTCTCTCTCTCATGTTCTCTCTCGTGTTCCCTCTATGGCACGATCTTGACGTATCCCGAGCTTTGCTATTGTAGTTGGATCTTATGATGTTTCTCCCCCTCTACTCTCTGGTGATGAATTGAGTTTCACCTTTGAAGTTATCTTATCAGATTGAGTCTTTTATGAGAACACTTGATGTATGTCTTGCCGTGATTATCTGTGGTGACAATGGGATATTATGTGCCACTTGATGTATGTTTTGGTGACCAACTTGCGGGTTACACCCATGAACCTATGCATAGGGGTTGGCACACATTCTTGACTCTCCGGTAGAAACTTTGGGGCACTCTTTGAAGTACTTTTATGTTGGTTGGATGAATCTGAGATTGTGTGATGCATATCGTATAATCATGCCCACGGATACTTGAGGTGAGAATGGAGTATCTAGGTGACATTAGGGTTTTGGTTGATTTGTGTCTTAAGGTGTTATTCTAGTATGATCTCTTTTATAGATCGATCCGAACGAATAACTTTGAGGTGGTTTCGTACCCTACCATAATCTCTATGTTTGTTCTCCGCTATTAGTGGCTTTGGAGTGACTCTTTGTTGCATGTTGAGGGCTTGTTATATTATCTATCTATGTTATTATTATTGAGAGAACTTGCACTAGTGAAAGTATGAACCCTAGGCCTTGTTTCCTACCATTGCAATACCGTTTATGCTCAGTTTTACCACTTGTTACCTTGCTGTTTTTATTATTTCAGATTACAAAAACGTATATCTACCATCTATTTTGCACTTGTATCTTCATCTCTTCGCCGAACTAGTGCACCTATACAATTTACCATTGTATTGGGTGTGTCGGGGACACAAGAGACTCTTTGTTATTTGGGTGCAGGGTTGTTTGAGAGAGACCATCTTCATCCTACGCCTACTACGGATTGATAAACCTTAGGTCATCCACTTGAAGGAAATTTGCTACTGTCCTACAAACCTGTGCACTTGCAGGCCCAAAAACGTCTACAAGAAGAAGGTTGTGTAGTAGACATCATTGGTACCCACAAGGAACATGGTCAATTTAACTAGTCAACATGGCGCCACGAAGACTATTTGGCTGGTCAACAGAGTGCAATCCGATGCTGAACTGTGAGCAAGTGACCGGATAATCACCGCAAAACGTATATAATGACCGTAATCAGCTTATTCTGAAGTTTAGTGACCGTATTACGCTTTTCTCTCCGTAGGCCCTCCAAAACTACATCTCTACACGTTTTCGCATGTTACATCTAACAACTATGCAATACAGCACTACTTCTACAATCTAACACAATAAATCATATGTGTTTTTAGTTTTACTAGATATCATATTGTTACTTATAATTATTCAGTTTGCATACATTAAAATTGCCTTTGAAATGTATGGTCAGTATCATCTACCGCGCGGGAAAAATCCCGCCCTTTCCTGTTTAATCGGGTTTGTATAGATGGATCGTGCGAAACAACAAAACTATAGTACTATACAGTACAAGTGACAGTTCGCTGGGCCGTCGTGTCATCTACTACTCCGTTGTAAGAGTGGAGCACTCGCTTTGATAAATCTTCTAGTCCCTTTCGCTGACTTGTGGGACATCAAGCTACTGGGTCCACGTGCCATACCGGAATACAGTGCAGAGCAGCCGGGGTGAAGCACCCCAGTCATGGCACCGGCGTAGTAATGAGCAATGAGGCGTCAAATCACA
Organism: Triticum dicoccoides; assembly: GCF_002162155.2. NCBI lineage: Eukaryota > Viridiplantae > Streptophyta > Magnoliopsida > Poales > Poaceae > Triticum > Triticum dicoccoides. The sequence continues at coordinate 102,939,872 of NC_041381.1, read as the reverse complement.
AAGTTGCACCTTTCCCGCAGTTAAGTTGGAGGGACGAAGTAATAATGCTAAAAAAAGAAGTTGGAGGGACGAAGCAACCATCATTTCACTCGTTGCTGAATCCGCTTCTCCCTCATCTTCTTCAACTTAACCACGTGTTGCTTCTGCCGCTGTTCTGCCTCATGTGGGACGCGGATCAGCATGGTAAAGCACTGACACGTGGGACCGCATGTTAGCAAACCGCCAGGACAACGTCCTCTGAAAATAAGAAACGTCCCCCACCATCCGCGCGGCAAAATTACCTCCTTTTTACTAATCTTTGATTCTATAATTTTTTAGATCAATATAATTGAGATTTGTATAGATAGCACACAGGAGCAAAACCAAGTGGTACGGTTAAGGGCATCCACAATGTGTAGCCAAATGTGAAAATAGATTTTGGCATCGTGGGAACCATTGTGGACGGTGTTGCCAAAGCCAAAAAATGGAACCGAAGCTCCCTGATTGATTGATTGATTGAAGGAATAGAAAAATGCAACGTCTCTCCTCTTTCTCCCATGCTTGGAGGCATGTAGTACAGTATAGAGCACAGAGTCTACTCCCCTGTCCCTTCTATCACAAATCACAAAGCAGTGAGGCGTCAAATTACAAAGCACGGATGAAGCAACCATCATTTCACTCTTTGCTGACTCCGCTTCTCCATCGTCTTCTTCGAGAAACCATCTCACCGCACTAGTACTCCTAGTAGTAGTACTAGTAAAGGACTTCCTGGATGCAAATAAGGCAGTTGTCTCGGCTTGCAGGCGGCACTTGCGAACGACTTACCGTGGTCTCCGCCAATGGTGTTCTCCGTCGAACGCACTTCGCCAAACCACAAAAAAAAATGAAAAAGAAAAAATCATCGACGTCACCGCAATGGGCAAGGAATTCAAATATAGTTACTACCTCCATTTTTTGTACACAAGGCCAGTATATCAAAATTACAATTTGCAAAGGGCCACTAACAATAATCGAGGCAAAATTGATGGGGTTAGCAACCAAGGACATTAATATCCCCTTCATGCATGCAGAAGTGAGAAGGTTTGTTTGCATGGCGCTGCATTAATCAAGCGATGAGGAGTGAGATGGTTAGCTCTTTGGTCTTTGAAGAAAAAAATACGCATTAATTGACACGTGAAACAAGGATTTCTATCGAAGGAAAAGCCCGCCTTTCTTTTTTAACACTAGTACTCCTAGTACGTACGTACTTATCCTGTTTGGGTCTAGGCCTTGCATTGCCAAACTTCGCCACACATTTTTGCCAAGCTTGCCTAAAGTTTTCAAAACGAGAAGGAGGTACACTTGCGCACGGCTGTCGCGGTCGCACCGCACCCTCACACGGTCGCTCGTTCACGCCGCGGTGGCACCGCACCCTCACACAGTCGCTCCTGCACGCCGCAGACCCAACCAAGGGAACGCACCCTCACTGACACATGCTGTCACATGTGAACAAACCAAACTTAGCCATCCTATCGCTGGGACATAATTTTCGTTCATAGAGTATATTTATCCAACTGCATGTTGGGGAGTATCCGTACGGCCCGTGCGGTGGTCTGTTGGGGAAGAAGAATAGGTGAGGAAGAAGGAAAGAAGGGCTAGGAGACGTAGGATATTCATCCAACCGCCTGAAATGGTAGACTGACCCAAGTCAGGCGACTTGCATAACAAATATAGTATGTTTTTACACAGCAAAAGATCCATAAAAACAACAACATAAAGAAAAACTATCACTGCTCGCGGAAAGAGACGGCCTCGTCGTCTTTGGCTGCCGACGTGAACCAGCCGTCGCTGCCGACGTGTGTCTCCACGCCGTGGTTGTCCTCAGCCTCCAGCTACTCGTTCAAGCGGAGCATGGGGGCGCTCTGCACGGACGAGAGCACAACCCGGTTCAAGTCGAGGACGTCCGGTTCTGCCTGCAGGAGGGCCTCGATGGCAGCGGCATCCGCGCGCTCCGCGTCGAGTCGAGCCTCTGCCGCCCGGTTCAAGTCTAGGACTTCCGGTTCCGCCTGCAGGAGGGTGTCGATGAGAGCGGCATCCGCGCGCTCCGCGTCAAGTCGAGTCTCTGCCGCCCGGTTCATGTCCAGGACGTCCGGTTCCGCCTGCAGGAGGGCCTCGATGGCAACGACATCCGTGCGCTCCGCCTCAAGTTGAGCCTCCACTACCTGGTTCACATCCACGACATCCGGTTCCGCCTGCAGGAGAGCCTCGATGGCAGCGGCATGTGCGCGCTCCGCGTCGAGTTGAGCCTCTGCCTCCCGGTCCTCCTTTAGTATCGCCATGTTGAACCGCTGGTCCTCCTGCACCATGGGGGACTCGGACGCCTGCACGAAGTTGACGTCCATCGTCTCATACCCATCGGGGGCCTTCTGCGCCGCGACCTCCGCAGTGAACATTGGATCGGCTTCCTCCTCCTCGTAGCTTGGCTCCAGAGAACTCGGGGATTGGCCCGCCACAAAGCGAGCTTGGGAACGGAGGTATGTGGTGCCGACCGCCGCCGTGATTTTTGCGCGGCGCTCCGGCATTAGCATCTTGTAGTAAGTGATCTTGCGGCACACCGTGGCTTTCCTGTGAACTAGGGGATGCTTGATGCAGGCTAGGGGATCGAAAGGTGGGGGAATGGGCTGGAGATTTGGTGTGGTTTTAGGGCAGTGGCTGGCGTAGGCCGAGCAGCGAAGGTTCTGGTGTGAATAGTGGTTCCGGTGACGACCGGTCAATCGGTTTTGACCGTACATCGCTCTTGTCGCGTTCATGTTGCAGCCCGGCACGCTGGACCCTCCACGTCGCTCACCGAATGGAACGCGCTTCGTCTTGCGTTTTCACTCGCTTGTGGGACCATAGTTGAGAGCAAACCGACGTCCCTCCCCCTCCCCCGCCTGCGTCATTTATTATACCACCACTCCCTCTGTTTTATGCGGAGTAAATAAAAATAGAGGGAGTATACTACGGATGAGGATCCCCTGACGTGGCCGAACCCATTGAGTAACTGACATGCGGGGCCTAGCAAGCATGGGGTCTGCCAGTAAGTGACCGAAAGGGAGGGTAAGGCAGGGATACCTACGTCAGAGGATCCACTTCCACTATACTACTTTGGCCAAATGTTAGAGTAATAATATATGACATGCAACTTACACAAATGTTAGAGTAATAATATATGACATGCAACTTACACAAAGCATACAGGGTCTAATGTGTTTTTCGAGGCTAACTTTGACCAAACGTTAGAGTAATAATATATGACATGCAACTTACACAAAGCATACTGTCAATTTCGTATGTGAAAGGAGTTTCCAATGATATAATTTTCACATTATACATCTCATGTACTCCCTCCGTCTAGGTGTGTAAGTCATCTTACGAAAACCAAATAATCCCAAAACACGTAGGAGCGGTGCATTAACTTCTACCTCATTTCTTGTTTTTGACATATCAACTAATAAGAGATGAGGGTGTGCATGCTTTTAATGACCTGAGACTATCAAACATGACATGCAGTGGTTAGTTCATTGCATGCAATACTATTAATTAGCAAATAAACATTAATGTCTCTCATTTTCCCCTCCTCCTTGGTCACGGTGCACATCCTAAGATGAATTACTCACCTAGTGTGAAAGGAGTACTATTAATCTTGTCAATAGTCAAATTGGAAACCATCTCGAGTACAAATCTAGGAGTACGTACGAATCTAACAATATTGATTGGGCGTTGTTGAATGTTGATACCTTTTTTATCATATTAGAGATATTTTGACTACACATAAAACTTATATGTAAAGTAGAAAGGATAGGAGGGAGTATATTGTACGTTCAAAAACGAAATGAACATTGAATACCCTTTATATATGATTTGCGGATGCTATGATCACCAGTTCAAAATTTTGAATCCGCCTTAGGTATCACGTGTCCCCACTCGTTCCCTCTCGATTTCATCTCGGGCTCCGGAGATCTATTGAAATAGGACTAGGGTGGGTACATGTGAATGATACTCGGTGGAATGTTCAAATGAGGCATGCGGGAGGATGGACTCGACTAGAGGGCAACATGATCGATGGAGAAGAGGGTTGGAGAGGAATGAGAAATAAGCAAACGCCACATGATTACACTTGAATGGCTCAAATAAACAATAAGTTGTCTCGCTTGGCCTACATAGTTAAAGGCCTAATGCGCAACACGGAGCACTGACGCTCGAATATGGCTGGGAAAACAGGGAAACCGACATGTGGGGCACACCCGTCGGGACGATGTAGCGCGGACTAGTCCAATGGAGGAGCTGGCCCACGACCTCCTCGCCACCGACAACCGTTCATGTGGGTCGTTGAGGCCAACAACGGGGCGTAGCTCCAGCACCGCCTCTGGACACGGCGACCACGATGAGCGACACGCTCATATCGTCGATAGGCACGGTCGGTTTCAGTGTGCCGAGGGTGGCGTTAGTGCTGTGGCACGACCAACGGTATGTTTGGTTTGTGCCCAAGGTTGCCCCATCAAAGCATTGGGTAGCCAAAATTTTGGTTGAGGTATTGGTTGCCCATTATTTGGCCGACATTGGCAAGAAAAATGAACTAGAGTTGGCTAGAGTTCATTGGCATGCCAAAGAAATGGCAACCATCCAAACAAAGACCAATCTTTGGGTCATGACCAAAATTTTGGTAAGGTGCACTTTGGCCACAATCCAAACACACCCCAACACCCGGCTCGTCAAGGATGCATGGGGCACCGTGACACATCCGCAGAGTGGTGTAGCATGGCCAACTGCATCCTCTGGACCTGAGACCATGCCGGGTCGTCTTGCTGTTTCAATGACATGCGGGGATCGCATTTGAGCAAAGGGCATCTCCAACGTTTCCATGACCACAGCTGACTACTCTGGCACACCAAAGCCCTCGTCCCTCGCACCGTCACGCGGTGCGTTCCCAGCTGGCGCCAGCTGCCCGCATTCATGCCATCGGTTTGTATGTCGTTGTTAAGAGGCTCGGTGCCCGAGGAACCAACTCCGGCGACTTAATGACGCACCCGGACGCTTGGCCTCACCGGAATGCGCTACTTAAAGCGGCAACGCCCAGCTAACCTCCACACCATAGCGCATCATCTTCCTACCTGGCACCACATCCGCCATGACCGCAAGTGCGAACGCTCTGCGGGAGAGCTTGTCTTCGAGGATGAAGCTCGAGGTCGCCACCCTCGCTCAAGTCTCCTCTCGCGACGCAATAGCGGTGTAGCCGGACGCGGACGCGACCGCACAAGCGGTGGCCACGCTGGTGGCCGACGATGGGAGCACCGTCAGCCACGCGTCCTACTTGCCGTCGTCCAATGTCCGGCACCGCTGAGGTCGGGGAGTCCTCCGAGGATGAGTAGGGCATGGGAGGCGGCAGGGCATGGTGTGCCAACTGGCCGGTCCGTATCCCGTGTTCTACTCTTCCTCGCCGGAGACCACACCTTCACTTCATGGGTCTTGAACCCCGCCCCCATACATAGATATCGCAGATGGAGGACGTCGGTCGCCGATGTAGAATAGGTTTAGGGTCGGGTTTCTTTTCTTTTTCTGTCCTATAAAAGTTTGAAATGTAATGAAAATCTGTCGTGTTTGCATTAATCTTGGCCGGTGTATATGAACTTCCACAATAATATAGATATTGTAGGAGTACTAGCAAGATGCCCGTGTGTTGCACGGAAGATCAAGATCTTGTGGGACAAAAGGATGAACGAGGGAAAGCCTTATCTGCAAATGTGGAGAGGAGTGCGGGTAAATTGTCATAGTTTCCTTCCGATCCGTTAGATATAGACGGACGGCCTATATTGCAGGATGACAGGCACACCATCACCACCAACTCTGCTTTTTATTGAACCAAGACAAATCTAAAAAACCCAACTAAGCCAACCTCCCAGCATATCGCACGGGAAAAGACCCGGCCGTGCCGTTTTAGTCGGGATTACCGGATTACTAGTAGTTGTATCGATGGATCGCGTGAAGCAATATTTTTTTTGAGGGGGCGAAGCACCTAGTTTAAAAGGAAAAAAGGCGGTACACTCACATCATCATCACCAACTCTGCTTTTTATTGAACCAAGACAAATCTAAAAAACCCAACTAAGCCAACCTCCCAGCATATCGCGCGGGAAAAGACTCGGCCGCGCCGTTTTAGTCGGGATTACCGGATTACTAGTAGTTGTATCGATGGATCGCGTGAAGCAACATTTTTTTTGAGGGGGCGAAGCACCTAGTTTAAAAGGAAAAAAGGCGGTACACTCACATCACTCCTGTCGCGGTCGCATTGCACCCCACACACGTTCGGTCCTGCACACGGCTCACGCAAACGGAACGTGCATCGGCTTGCCTCTTCACTGACACATGGGACTGCACTTGGAGAAACC
>NC_041381.1:102928674-102932987 GCF_002162155.2 Triticum dicoccoides | reverse complement strand
CGCTCCGCCAAAGCCGCTCTCCCCGCTGCGCCGATACGTCGGCGCCGCGGTTCATCGAGGGGACGCACGACGATTCTCTCGCTCCCACAGTATGCTCTCGTAGACTGCCATCCTCTAGCCGTGCCGCCACCTCTGGCTACGTTCTTGTGGAGGCGCACGACGGTTAGCGCCGCCACCGCTGGCGACGTTCGTGTGGAGACGCACGGCGGCCAGCTTCTCCCATGGTACACGCATTCTAGACTGAGGCCCCGTTCATGTCGGTGTAGCGCTGAATGTTAGCTGATAGATGCTGTTAATCTCACTGTTTGCCGAAGTAGTTTACTGTCAATATGCTCTGCTTAAGAAGCTTCCTTGCCCTGTTCTGCACTCAAGCTTCCTTGCCAAAGTAGTTTGCTGAGATGGCATGCCAAGGCCTATTAGTTGCTAAAATATCCTGCCATATATTTATTGTGACGTAGATTACCATGGTCTAGTAGCCAATCTGTTAGGTGAAATAGCTCTACACCATTTTATACTCGATCTTTGTTGCGGCGATGGCCTTCGATAGTTTGATGGCTGTGTGCTCGGCCTCATTGACTGCTGAAACAACCTGCCATAATTTAGCACTCAAATCTGTTTGGTGAATTAGCTTTACATATATTTCGTTACTTAGATCTGCTCGTCCAAATTTCTTGCCATAGCTTTAGACATCGACCTAGGTATTTTTTCTGGACTTCATAAAAAAGCATATATGTTTTTCCTGTAATATCTAGTAGAAGAACTAATTTGTATGTCTAACAGATGGACAGGACTTGGATAACTTCTGCTCAAAGATTCTCCGCTGCATATGTCGAGGGGGTTGATAACTTCATGAACTTTATCAGAGCTGAGTACGGTGGTCCAAAATCAGATGTGCTCTGCCCGTGTAGCAGTTGTATGAATTCAGTTACAAGACCCCAGTCAACTATGCAAAATCATCTACACTTGTATGGGATGTTGGTCACATATACTAGGTGGGTTCATCATGGTGAAGCTGTGAACATCAATGTTATTGACTACGTGGAACCAGCAGATCACCATCTTGATCTGCCTGATGCTCAGGTGGAAGAGGAGGAGGAGGAGGTGGTGGCGGAGCCAGTGAGTTTGACCAACATTGAAACAATGCTACAAAATGCTCGTGCATTCCGTGAACTTTCACCTATAGAAGAAAAATGGTGGGCCTGCATGTTGGAACAATGCAACGTTGCTGTCACCCCAGGAAATAAGATGTCAGTATTCTCAGCCATGGTCATCTTTCTTCAGGTGAGGACATTTGAGCGGATGACCAACAAATCATTCGATGTGATGTTGGCTACTTTCCGCAAATCTTTCCCAGATGCGTCTGAGCTGCCACACACCTACAGTAAAATGAAGAATTTCCTTTGTGCGGTTGGAATTGGATATGATATGATCCATGTTTGTAAGAATAATTGTGTTCTGTTCCGGAAGGATTATGCCAAGTTAAGTGAATGCCCGAAATGCAAATCATCAAGATGGAAAGATGACGATGCTGTGAAGAGGGTTCCTCATAATGTTCTGAGACATTTTCCAATTACACCAAGATTGCAGAGGTTGTTTCATGATGCTGAAACAAGAGAGGATGTACTATGGAATTCTAGGAACCAGGAGTACAGAGATCAGAATGTAATGAGCCATCCATCTCATGGTAGTGAGTGGAAAAGCTTCAATGATAAACACAAAGAGTTTGCTGCTGATCCGAGAAACATTAGACTTGGCTTAGCTTCAGATGGATTTAACCCATTTGGCCACCAGAGCGCCACATATAGCATGTGGCCAGTGCTTGTTATCCCTTACAACATGCCTCCAAATGTCTACACCAAAGAATCAAACTACCTGATGGCCTTGCTCATCCCAGGTCCAAAAAGTCCTGGAAAGGATTTTGATTTGTTCATGGAGCCTCTTGTGGAGGAACTTCAACAGCTATGGAAGGGTGTTCCCACTCGAGACCTATATAGCAGCCCACAAGCTCATTTCTTTCTGCATGCTGTTGTAATTTGGTACATCCATGATTTTCCGGCTTTGGGCACTATGTCAGGGCGAACGACACATGGTTACAATGCATGTAATTCGCTGTGACAGGAATCCGCTGTCATACGCAATACTTAGCAAGATCTGTTACATTGGACATCGCCGTTTCCTTGCCATGGACAAGCCGCATCCTAGAAAATACCGAAGACATGTGTTCAATGCAAAGCATGAAAACCGTGATGCGCCAAAGAGGCTCACCGCCAATGAGTTGCAAGTGGAATTAGAGAAGGTCAGGCATATTACACCAGGAAACCATCTTGGTAATGGTAGCGGGAAAAGGAAGTGTGGCACGGTAGAAGAGAGATTATTGTTTACCCGCAGGTCCACTTTGTGGGACTTGGAGTATTGGAAATATTTGGATCTGCGGCATAATCTTGATGTGATGCTCATCGAGAAAAATATATGTGACAACATTATCGGTACACTTCTTAAAATTGAAGGCAAGACGAAAGATACCTTAAAATCTAGGATTGATTTGACACACCTGGGTATCAGAAAGGATTTGCAGGTGCAAGATGAAGGTAAACCACGGGATATAGCACCAGCTGTGTACGTCTTGGACAAGGTAAAAAGAAAAGAATTCTGCGAGGTCCTGTCACGTGTGAGATTCCCACATGGATGCTTCCAACCCTGAAAGGAGAGTCAGTGAAGATGGAAACAAGGTACAAGGGTTGAAAACTCATGACTGCCATGTCCTACTTCAAAGGGTTTTACCTGTTATCCTTAGAGGATTGGGCCACCCTGACTTATACAGAGCAGTTGCAGAGTTGGGACAATTCTTCAGGGAACTATGTAGTAGAAATATCAGGATAGATGCTTTGGAGTGTCTTAGAGACAAGATACCAACTATCCTATGCGACCTTGAGAAGATATATCCTCCAGCCTTCTTTGATGTGATGGTGCATTTGGCTGTTCATCTACCTGATGAGGCACTACTTAGAGGTCCAGTACAGTATGGATGGATGTACCCTATTGAAAGGTGGCTAGGCACTTTCAAGTGCTATGTTAGGAACAGAGCTAGACCCGAGGGTTCCATTGCAGAGGCCTACATTGCTACAGAAGCGTTGACATTCTGCTCAAAATACATTGAAATAGCTGATCAGCTTAGGAAAGAGGTGGGTGAAGACAATCCCGGACTCAATGTTTTTGATTATTCTGTTCGAGTTACAGGGAAGAGTCGACAAGAGGACAAACCTAAAGATTTGGACAAAATGGTTTGGTATGTGTTGAATAACTGTCTTGAGATACTACCTTATATCAAGTAAGTGCAATACTGCAGCTTATACATCATAATCTACTAAACTTGTAGCACATTCTTATATATTTAGATGTTTGACGTGATCACTATGTTGTGCAGCATCTACAAAGAGGAGTTACTGCCGCAAAATCCAAGAAACATTGACAAACTGGTTATGGCAGGATTTGCAAAATGGTTCAAGAACCATGTAAGCTTTTGAAGTGCACTGTCAGTTTTTTTAATATATTGAGTACATAAGATGATCAGCTTGTCTATTTTCTAACCATAGGTTAAGAAGATGCGGGAGGATGGGCAGGCAGTTGATGATGCCCTTTGTTGTTGATAACTAGCAATGGGTCCTGATACTCGGGTAAGACATTATGAATCTTGCGTTGTTGGAGATGTGCGGTACAATACCCTTGCATGAGACGAAGGCAGGAAGACACAAAACAGTGCCATCATGAGCACGGATACGTATGACAAAGAGATAACTGAAATGTATGCTAACATAACATACATTGTTCAGTTGCAGTATATCTCCAGTTTCGAGGATCATCGGTGTGTGGTTCTGTTGTGCTGTCGTTGGTATAACCTGTTTTCCAGGATCGCAAAACCCAGAGCTTATGATTATTTCAAATCCATCAATGTCAAGGCGGCGTACCAGACCAACGAGCCTTTTATTTTGGCAAATCAAGCAACACAGATATTTTTCTTGGAAGACACATGTCGGTGTCAAAACCGGCGGATCTCGGGTTGGGGGTCCTGAACTGTGCGTCTAGGCGGATGGTAACAGGAGACAAGGGACACGATGTTTTTACCCAGGTTCGGGCCCTCTCGATGGAGGTAAAACCCTACTCCTGCTTGATTGATATTGATGATATGGGTAGTACAAGAGTGGATCTACCACGAGATCAAGGAGGCTAAACCCTAGAAGCTAGCCTATGGTATGATTGTTGTTCGTCCTATGGACTAAAACCCTCCGGTTTATATAGACACCGGAGAGGGCTAG
>NC_041381.1:102836457-102928292 GCF_002162155.2 Triticum dicoccoides | reverse complement strand
GGAGAGGGCTAGTGTCCGTGTCAAAACCGGCGGATCTCGGGTAGGGGGTCCCGAACTGTGCATCTAGGCGGATGGTAACAGGAGACAAGGGACACGATGTTTTACCCAGGTTCAGGCCCTCTTGATGGAGGTAAAACCCTACGTCCTGCTTGATTGATATTGATGATGTGGATGTTACAAGAGTAGATCTACCACGAGATCAAGGAGGCTAAACCCTAGAAGCTAGCCTATGGTATGATTGTTGTTATTGTTGTTGTTCTACGAACTAAAACCATCCGGTTTATATAGACACCGGAGAGGGCTAGGGTTACACAGAGTCGGTTACAATGGTAGGAGATCTACACATCCGTATCGCCAAGCTTGCCTTCCACGCCAAGGAAAGTCCCATCCGGACACGGGACGAAGTCTTCAATCTTGTATCTTCATAGTCTTGGAGTCCGGCCGATGATGATAGTTCGGCTATCCGGACACCCCCTAGTCCAGGACTCCCTCAGTAGCCCCTGAACCAGGCTTCAATGACGACGAGTCCAGCGCGCATATTGTCTTCGGCATTGCAAGGCGGGTTCCTTCTCCGAATAATTTGTAGAAGATCGTGAACACCAGGATAGTGTCCGGCTCTGGAAAAATAAATTCCGCACTCCACCGTAGAGAGAATAATATTTACACAAGTTCAATCTGCTGACGTATTTCGTGGCGTGACGTCACACCACAACCAAGCCTTCACTCGAATTGTTTTTATTATACCGCCTCAGCGCGTTTAGCGAAGCGGTTTCCTTGGCACGCCTTGTCGAAGCAGAGATCGTGCTCCCCTTATTCCGGGATTCTCATCAATACGGACGTGGGTAACCCAACCGCACCATTGATTGCGGCACTTGGGAGAAAAGCGAGTTTTACCAGGCTGGTGGGGACGCATAGTTTCGTCCGTCCATATATAAGGGGATAAGGATCCACCTCTTCACCTACGCCTTCTTCCTCCTTTGCTTATCCATCTCCGCGCACTCGAGCTCCAGCGCCCAAGTCCGCACATCTCGCCTCGACCTCCTCCAGCCATGTCCGGAGCTGGAGGCAAATGGATGGCCTCCTCCGTTATGGAGGGGCACATCGAGAGGCCGCGCGGCGCCGGATACCTGTCCAGCGATATCGCGCACCGGCTCCCCAACAAGGGGCAGCTCATCCCCACCCCCAGGCCCCATGAGAGGGTGGTATTCCTTCCCCATTTCCTCCATGGACTGGGCTTCCCACTTCACCCCTTTGTTCGGGGGCTCATGTTCTACTACGTCCTGGATTTCCATGATCTAGCCCCGAATTTCATCCTCAACATTTCGGCATTTATCGTCGTGTGCGAGGCCTTCCTCTGCATCCTTCCCCACTTCGGCTTGTGGCTCAAGATCTTCAATGTCAAGCCGAAGGTCATGAAGGGGAATCAAACGGAATGCGGAGGCACCATGGTGGGCAAGATACCCAACGTTACTTGGCTCGAGGGCGCCTTCGTGGAAACCATCAAGGGGTGGCAATCGGGGTGGTTCTACATCACCGAGCTGCGTGACCCTAAATGGGCAGCGGCCCCCGAATTCAGATCCGGCATCCCCACACGGCTCACCTCTTGCAAGGAGAGTGGCCTGACTTGGGGCGATTCGGAAGAGTTGACCGGACTCCAAGCCTGTATCCAGAAGCTGGTGGACAAGAAGCTCAAGCTTGTCAACGTCGTCCAGCTCATGCTCATCCGCCGGATCCTCCCGTGCCAACAACGGGCCTTTAAACTGTGGGAGTTCGATCCGGCCCAGCACCGAACCTTGAGCGGGCTCTTCGACACTAGGTACCAAGATGCCTGGAAGGTGCTTTTTAAGGGCGCCGAGGCCCCCGCATCCGCTACCAAAGATCGCGGATTCCGCTCGCAGCGTCAGGCTGACGAGGTAAATGATTTTACCCTTTACGGGATACTTGTTTTTCATAGTTTGACTCTATGCGGGATCTAAACTCCCTTTCCTTTGACAGGACTGGCTGAAGAAGGCCGAGCAAACTAACTGTCCGGCCCCCTTGCAAGAAGACCCAGTGGATGCCCATTTGGCGGGGCTGCTGGTTCCGACACCCCATGTGGTGCCAGAGAAGAAGGCCAAGAAGGAGGCCACGGGTACTCGAAAGAGTTCCCATTTTTAGGTGTCCAATGACTCCGAGGCGGACTCCTCCCCCGAGGATGAGGAGAAGAAGAAAAGGGCCTCTCCCCCACGGGGGGAGGGAAGAAAAGGAGAGCCTCCCCAACAAGGGAGGCCGAAGGGTCCAAGAAGGGAAGAACTCTTCCCCCAGACTGTCTTGCCAACGCCGGTGACGATGACGAGGATTGGCCTCCGAGGGCCAAGCCCCTAGCGAGATCGTAAGTATCCGGACTCCCGAATGACTTCATGATTTTACTTTTTGCCACTTGATGTCTTTCTAACGCCGCATACAACCCTGCAGTCCACCCAAGGACGATCTTCCCGCTTTGTCGAGCGGGTCCTTGGGTTCGTTGGATGTGAACAACACTTCACTTCCAATCGCCTCTTCTCCCCGCGATGCTGACAACGTCGAGGTGGGATCCCAGAGAGGGACCCATCCGGAGGAGGAGGACCCGGAGGTAGCACAGGGTGACCTCCCGGACTTCGTGCCGGACTCCGCACCGGAACCTGCAGTGGTTCCGGAGTCCGGCGGGCGGCCCCTTCGCAAGAAGGGCAAGACTGTGGCACCGGCGGCCTCCGTCCAACCGGAGGCGCCGAATAACTTGCTGGAGGCGCTCAAAGGCGCGTCCATCAAGGAAGAACACCATACTGTCATGAGTGCGGTGATTCAGAAGGTCCAGCTCGCCAAAAGCGGGCTGATCGAAGCCTGCAGCAGCCTTCTATCAGGCTTTGAGGTAAGAACATTAATATATGTAAAATAGTACCGCATAGACAGTAGCCCCTGATGCTCGGTTCAGTGTTCGGAAAGAAAAGCCGGACTGAGGATCTAAAAAGATATACGCAGGAGTCATAAAAAATATGTTGATATGGGATTGCAGGCTACCCTACTGACCTCTGTTGCACTGACTACGGAGGTCAATGCTTTGAAGCAAAACCTCGAGCGGTCCGAGAACGAGCTCGGCCGTGCCAAGAAGCAACTCGAGGACAAAGAAGGTGAGTAGCACCTTATTAAAGTTGTACCTTACAGAAAAGGATTTGGTTGCAAAAAGAATGACAAGGATAACGTGGGTATTGCAGGGGCCACAAACGAGGTGGCGACCCTGAAGGAGGCACTGTCCGTGGCCGTACGTAATGCGGTTGCGGAGCGCGCCGAGCGAGAGAAGCAGGAGGCGCGGGTGGCGGAGGTACGGCAAGAGCTCCAGGCTCTCGTGGAAAAACATGAGAGTTTGGAGCGTGACTCGAAGACTCGAGAGTCCGAGCTTGCATCGGCTCTTGAGAGTGCCAAATCCGCTAAGGCCGAAGCCTACAAGGCCCACCAGGAAATCGAGGCGTTGAAGAAAATAGCGTCAGGTAAGGCATTTTTCATGCAAAGCAAGCATGTGGATGTGGATTACGTGTTACTTACCCAAATTCGAAGCTCTCCAGGAGCGTTCGCAGATCTGCCCCGCAGCGTGTCCGATGCTGCCGCTTTCTACAAGGCTGAGGAGGGGAGCACAACAGAGAAGGTCTTTTGGTCTCAGTATGCTGAGGCCGGACATCCGGTTCCCCTTAGCGACCAGCTGAAGCTGCTGGTTGAGCTCCACAAGGTGGCCGAACAGGCCATGAAGGGCCTCATAGTTCGGCTGTGGCCCAATGAGGCCATGCCTGGGAGCTAATTTGGCCTGGTGCGGCGGCTGGTGGATGCGTGTCCATCGGTTTAGGTCATCAAGCGATCCGCCTGTATTGAAGGTGCCCGTCGGGCCCTTGCCCATGCTAAGGTGCACTGGGGCAAGTTGGATGCTGAGAAGCTTGTGACGGACGCGCCGCCGCCGGGCAAGGAGTATCGCACGCCCGAGATGTATTATAAGAGTGTCCTGAAGGGTGCCCGCACTATTGCGGGTGAGTGCTCCAATAATGTAATATTTGAGTAAACTCGCATTTTGTTATCCTGTGCGCAGAAAACTTTGTTCATATGCGCTAAGCAACACTTGTTGATTTAAAATATTACCTTCTGTGCGGCTGTTTATCAAATCTGAGAGATGGTAAGTCATCGGCTTCAGCCCCCATGCCACGAGTGCTGGGGTGTTCGGTGTAAATTTGAGCACTCTTGTTCCCATATTTGGGTACATCTAGGGAGGCGCTCAACACGACAAACTAGGCAACCGGACTTATAATGCTTGAACACTCTCACTTAGCCATAGAATTCTATAATTTTAAATTTCGGCGAAGCCCCTAGTGTTCGGAAGGCCGAATTCGGGGCGCTATCCACGCCTGGGCAGGACAAAGCCGGTTCCTCGCTCTAAGCGGCATAAGTCTTTAGGGACTCGAAAAAACCTCTCGAACAGCGACCGGCTCTCGCCTCATCATGACGGTCAGTTTTAGCTTTCTCCACTGAGGCGTTAACCCAACTCAACTGGGGTGCAATCGCAGTGGTTCTCCCAGTGCTACCTTAGCCGATACAACGGAACGTAAGGTACCAAAACATGGGAGCCGGGCAAACCCAACTATTGACCCAAGACATGATTCGTAGCTGATGCATATAATGCTATAAGTTCGGAGTGCCGCACTTGTGAAAGTGTTCGGACTTATCACACCATGATGTGGGGAACATAAGCCCCTGGTGTTTTTAGCCGTACCAAAGTGTACGGATGCAACATGTCGTAAATGAACATATGTATAAGAAAGAAATGCAATTATAAGCAAAAAGGTGCTGCATTGTTTTATTCAAGAAGTACTGCTGTGAATGCAGAACGATACAAATAGTGCGATAAGCAAGGGACTGGACTGTTAAACATGTCCCCCTCCAGGGGTAGGCTGCGGAGTGGTGTATAAAACAGATTAAATGCTCGTAAGGGAGACCACCTGGATATTCGTCGCAGCCTTTCTCCTTCCCTGGCTGTTGCATCGTGAGTTCGGCCGGTCTACTGCCGGACAGGGCCTCTGTTAAACGTAGTCCTGTGGGTAAGAAAAAAAAAGGAAAAAAAAGAAATGACACACTTAGGAGCCCCTGATGTGGTTGAGCCGCACTCTGGGCCTGTCGTGGTCGTGCCCCTTCCCCTATGCCCATGATATCTCCAAAGCGTAATGATGTACGTGAAGGACCAGTCTTGCGATCTTGCGAGGGTTGGGGTTGGGGTCGCATTGCTACGCGTGCTCGGAACGCGCCAGGTGGTCTTGTTGTAGGTTACTTCGGGCGCGTTTGGCCGTGTCCGGTCGCTTAACGGTCGGACTCGAGAATTGCCTGAAGAGGCTGCATTGTACTTCTGCCGTGAGAGCCACTGTATGTTCGTCCATTCGGAGGGAGAGCTCGGTGTTTCCGTTGACCGTGATGACTGCTCGAGGGCCTGGCATCTTGAGCTTGAGGTATGCATAGTGCAGTACCGCGTTGAACTTTGCAAATGCGGTCCGTCCGAGCAGAGCATGATAGCCGCTGCAGAACGGGACTATGTCGAAGATTAACTCCTCGCTTCGGAAGTTATCCGGGATCCGAGGACCACTTCCAGTGTGACTGAGCCCATACAATTGGCCTCTACACCTGGTATGACACCCTTGAAGGTCGTTTTTGTGGGTTTAATCCTTGAGGGGTCTATGCCCATCTTGCACATTGTGTCCTGATAAAGCAGGTTCAGGCTGCTGCCGCCGTCCATCAGGACTCTGGTGAGGTGAAATCCATCGACGATTGGGTATAAAACCAATGCGGCGAATCCGCCGTGGCGGATGCTGGTGGGGTGGTCCCTTCGATCAAAAGTGATCGGGCAGGAGGACCATGGGTTGAACTTCGGGGCGACTGGCTCCATCATGTAAACGTCCCTGAGTGTACGCTTCTGCTCCCTGTTGGGTATGTGGGTTGCGTATATCATATTCACCGTCCGCACTTGTGGGGGAAAACCCTTCTGTCCTCTGTTGTTCGGCGGTTGGGTCTCTTCTTCGTCATTGCTATGCACCCCCTTGTCATTGTTTTCGGCAATTAGCTTGCCTGCCTGCTTGAATACCCAGCAGTCCCTGTTGGTGTGGTTGGCTGGCTTTTCGGGGGTGCCGTATATCTGGCACGAGCGATCGAGTATTCGGTCCAAATTGGACGGACCCGTAGTAGTTCTTTTGAATGGCTTCTTCCGCTGACCGGGTTTCGAGCCTCTGAATCCGGCATTGACTGCTGTATCCTCATTATTGTCGCTGTTAATGCGGCGTTTATTCTTGTTGCGACATGACCTGCCATTGCGATCCTTGGTATCCGGACTGCCGGAGTTTTTGCTGAGGTTGTTGCTGCGAGCTAGCCAGCTGTCCTCTCCCGCGCAAAAGCGGGTCATGGGTGATGTGAGGGCTGCCATGGATTTCGGCTTTTCCTGTCCCAGGTGCCGGGCAAGCCACTTGTCGCGGATGTTATGTTTGAAGGCTGCGAGGGCCTCCGCATCCGGACAGTCGATGATTTGATTTTTCTTAGTTAAGAACCGTGTCCAGAATTGTCTGGCCGATTCGTCTGGCTGCTGAATTATGTGGCTTAGGTCATCAGCGTCTGGTGGTCGCACGTATGTGCCCTGGAAGTTATCAAGGAATGCATCTTCCAGGTCCTCCCAACATCCAATTGATTCTGCTGGCAAGCCATTAAGCCAATGCCGAGCTGGTCCTTTAAGCTTGAGTGGGAGGTATTTGATGGCATGAAGATCGTCACCGCGGGCCATGTGGATATGAAGGAGATAGTCTTCGATCCAAACCGCGGGGTCTGTTGTGCCATCATAGGATTCGATATTCACGGGTTTAAACCCTTTGGGGATTTGATGATCCATTAATTCGTCTGTGAAACATAGTGGGTGTGCGGTGCCTCTGTATTGGGCTATATCGCGACGAAGCTCCAATGAGCTTTGTCTATTGTGTTCGGCCCGGCTGGACTTACTGTGTCCGGCACGACGGTTGTCGTCACGTATCATGGGGCGCCCATGTGATCCGTAGATCGATCTTGATTGTCTTGCCTTATCCTCCAATATATCTCGCAAGTTGAGAGCATTCCCCTGTGGCCTTGTGCTGTTCGAGCGGTGCCGGGGTACGATTATAGTGAAGGGCCTAGAGGCCTCTCTGTCGCGGCCACGAGGTGGCCGGTCAGCCGTATTGTGCTCTGGTGATGCAGGTTTATATGCCTCCTCCTCTAATCGGGGGAGCAACTTGCGTTTGGGGTAGCTTTTGGAGGGGCGTTCGAGCTCATGCTCTTCGGCCGCCAGGACTTCCGTCCATCTATCAGCTAGCAGATCCTGATCAGCTCTGAGCTGTTGCTACTTTTTCTTGAGGCTATTTGCCGTGGCCATAAGCCTGTGTTTGAAACGCTCTTGTTCGACGGGATCCTCAGGCACGTCGACTTCGTCGTCGTCGAGGCTTGGCTCGTCTCCAGAGGGAGGCATGTAAATATCTTCCTCTACCTATTCGTCTGCCACCCTCTTATGAGGGCTGGCATCCCCGTCCTCCTGTGCTGAATCTTGCTGGAGGGGGTTGTCTTTGGCACTGTCCGGGGTATTATTATCTTCGGTGCCGGAATCGCCATTCTTGCTGTGGCGGGATTTAGAGCGGCACCACTGACGCCGGCGCTTGGGCTGTTTCTTGGAGGGGTCTTCCTCCGCTGTTCCTTCGCCATTCCCATCCTTTGGGATATCCACCATGTATATGTCGTATGACGAGGTGGCTTTCCAGTGCCCAGTAGGCGCTGGTTCTTGGTCGTCTCCGGCATCGTCGTCCATACCGTCGATGTCATCAGAGTCGAAGTCTAGCATGTCGGTTAAATCATCGACAGCGGCTACTAAGTGGGTGGTGGGTGGGTCTTGAATTTCTTCGTCGTCCGCATCCCAACCGTCCTGAACGCAGTCCGGCCAGGGCTCTCCTGATAACGAGAGATATTTTAGCGAGCTCAGAATGTTGCCAAAGGGTGAGTGTTGAAAGATGTCCGCGGCGGCGAACTCCATGATCGGCGCCCAATCGGATTCGATTGGTGGGGGCGTGGGAGGTTCGGAGTCCGGCAAGGAGTCCGACACCTTGGAGTCACGAGCTTCAGAAGGGAAAAAGTCAGTATTCGGCTCTATCGCCGTAGAGGTTGCAGCCCCCGAGGTGGTATCTAACCACCCGTCCTCGATCTGCACAGCCGGCTCCGAATCGAAGGTCGGAGCGGACTCGTGTGTGGCCTCCAGGGCACTGTCCGGCAGCAGAGCTAAGTCATGCCCATCGTGACAGTGCGGCACGCTCGGCTGTGGCTCGAATCCATTGAAGATCAAGTCTCCGCGGATGTCAGCCGTGAAGTTCAGACTTCCAAATCTGACCTGACGGCCAAGGGCGTAGCTTTTGATCTTCTCCAGATGGCCAACCGAATTGGCCCGCAGTGCGAAGCCGCCGAATACGAAGGTCTCTCCGGGGAGAAAAGTCTCACCCTGGACCGCGTCATTGTTGGTGATCGAAGGAGCCATCGAGCCTATCGGTGACGACACAGAGGAACTCTCAATGAAAGCACCAATGTCGGTGTCAAAACCGGCGGATCTCGGGTAGGGGGTCCCGAACTGTGCGTCTAGGCGGATGGTAACAGGAGACAAGGGACACGATGTTTTACCCTGGTTCGGGCCCTCTCGATGGAGGTAAAACCCTACGTCCTGCTTGATTGATATTGATGATGTGGATGTTACAAGAGTAGATCTACCACGAGATCAAGGAGGCTAAACCCTAGAAGCTAGCCTATGGTATGATTGTTGTTATTGTTGTTGTTCTACGGACTAAAACCATCCGGTTTATATAGACACCGGAGAGGGCTAGGGTTACACAGAGTCGGTTACAATGGTAGGAGATCTACACATTCGTATCGCCAAGCTTGCCTTCCACGCCAAGGAAAGTCCCATCCGGACATGGGACGAAGTCTTCAATCTTGTATCTTCATAGTCTTGGAGTCCGGCCGATGATGATAGTTCGGCTATCCGGACACCCCCTAGTCCAGGACTCCCTCAGCTAGGGTTACACAAAGTCGGTTACAATGGTAGGAGATCTACATATCCGTATCGCCAAGCTTGCCTTCCACGCCGAGGAAAGTCCCATCTGGACACGGGACGATGTCTTCAATCTTGTATCTTCATAGTCTTGGAGTCTGGCCGATGATGATAGTTCGGCTATCCGGACACCCCCTAGTCCAGGACTCCCTCAGTAGCCCCTGAACCAGACTTCAATGACGACAAGTCTGGCACGCATATTGTCTTCGGCATTGCAAGGCGGGTTCCTCCTCCGAATACATCATAGAAGATTGTGAACACCAGGATAGTGTCCGGCTCTGCAAAATAAATTCCACATACCACCGTAGAGAGAATAATATTTACACAACTTCGATCTGCTGACGTACTTCGTAGCATGACATCACGGCACGGCCAAGCCTTTACTCGAATTGTTTTTATTGTTCCACCTCAGCGCGTTTAGCGAAGCAGTTTCCTTGGCACGTCTTGTCGAAGCAGAGATCGTGTTCCCCTTATTCCAGGATTCCCATCAATACGGACATGGGTAACCCAACCGCGCCATTGATTGCGGCGCTTGGGAGATAAGCGAGTTTTACCAGGCCGGTGGGGACGCATGGTTTCGTCTGCCCATATATAAGGGGATAAGGATCCACCTTTTTACCTACACCTTCTTCCTCCTTTGCTTATCCATCTCCGCGCACTCGAGCTCCAGCGCCCAAGTCCGCACATCTCACCTCAACCTTCTCCAACCATGTCCGGAGCGGGAGGCAAGTGGATGGCCTCCTCTATTACGGAGGGGCACATCAAGAAGCTGCGCAGCGCCGGATATTTGTCCAGCGATATCGCGCACCGGCTCCCCGACGAGGGGCAGCTCGTCCCCACTCCTAGGCCCCATGAGAGGGTGGTATTCCTTCCCCATTTCCTCTGCGGACTGGGCTTCCCACTCCACCCATTTGTCCAGGGGCTCATGTTCCACTACGGCCTGGATTTCCATGATCTGGCCCCGAATTTTATCCTCAACATCTCGGCGTTCATCGTCGTGTGTGAGGCCTTCCTCTGCATCCAACCCCACTTCGGCTTATGGTTGAAGACTTTTAATATCAAGCCGAAGGTAGTGGGCGGCCGCCAAGTGGAGTGCAGAGGCGCCATGGTGGGCAAGATGCCCAACGTCACATGGCTCGAAGGCGCCTTCGTGGAAACCATCAAAGGGTGGCAATCGGGGTGGTTCTACATCACTGAGCCGCATGACCCTGAATGGGCAGCGGCCCCCGAATTCAGATCTGGCATCCCCACACAGCTCACCTCCTGGAAAGAGAAGGGCCTAGTATGGGGAGATTCGGAGGAGCTGACCGGACTACAAGCCTGCGTCCAAAAGCTGGCGAACAAGAATCTCAAGCTTGTCAACATAGTCCAGGTCATGCTCATACGCCGGATCCTCCTGTGCCAACAACGGGCCTTCAAATTGTGGGAGTTTGATCCGGCACAGCACCAAACCTTGAGCAGGCTCTTCGACACTACGTACGAAGATGCCTGGAAGGTGCTGTTCAAGGGCACCGAGGCTCCCGCATCCGCTACCGAAGATCGCGGATTCAGCTCGCAGCGTCAAGCCAGCGAGGTAAGCTATATTATCCTTTACGGGAAACTTGCTTTCCATAGTTTGACTCTATGTGGGATCTAAACTCCCTCTCCTTTGACAGGACTGGCTGAAGAAGGCCGGGCAGACTAACTGCCCGGCTCCTTTGCCAGAAGACCCAGCGGACGCCCGCTTAACGGGGCTGCTGGTTCCGGCACCTTACGTGGTGCCGCATAAGAAGGCCAAGAAGAAGGCCATGGGAACTCGAAAGAGTTCCGTCGTCTGGTGTTATCAGAATCATCATCTGATGACTCTGAGGCAGACTCCTCCCGCGAAGACGGGGAGGAGAAGAAAGAAGCTTCTTCCCCAACGGGGGAAGAGAAGAAAAGGAAGGCCTCCCAAACTGGGGAGGCCGGAGGGTCCAAGAAGGGAAGGACCCTTCCTCCGGACTATTCCGCCAACACCGGCGACGGCGACGAGGATTGGCCTTCAAGGGCCAAGCCCCTGGCGAGATCGGAAGTATCCGGACTCCCGAATAGCTCATAACTTTTCTTTTCGTCGCATGGTGTCTTTCTAATGCCGCATACAACCCTGTATTCCGCCCAAGGACGATCTTCCCGCTTTGTCGAGCGGGTCCTTGGGTACGTCGGATGTGGATAGCACTTCACTTCCGACCGCCTCCTCCCCCCACGCCGACGCCGATGTGGGATCTCGGAAAGGGACCCCCCAGGAGGAGGGGGCCCAGGAGGTGCCGCAAGGAAACCTCCCAGACTTTGGACCGGACTCCGCACCGGAACCTGCAGTGGTTCCTGAGTCCGGCGGGCGGCCCCTTTGTAAGAAGGGCAAGACTGTGACGCTGGCGGCCTCCGTCCAACCGGAGGCGCCGGATAAGTTGCTGGAGGCGCTCAACGGCGCTTCCATCAAAGAGGAACACCGCACTGTCATGAGTGCGGTGATTCAGAAGGTTCAGCTCGCCAAGAGCGGGCTAACCGAAGCCTGCATCAGCCTTCTAACAGGCTTTGAGGTAAGAGTTTTAAGATATGTAAAATAGTACCGCATAGACCGTAGCCCCTGATGCTCGGTTCGGTGTTCGGAAGGAAAAGCCGGACTGAGGATCTAAAAAGATATACGCAGGAGTCTTAACAAAAATATGTCAATATGGGAATGCAGACTGCGCTGCTGACCTCTGCCGCACTGACTGCGGAGGTCAATGCCTTGAAGAGGAACCTTGAGCTGTCCGAGAGCGAGCTCGGCCGTGCCAAGAAGCAGCTCGAGGACAAGGAAGGTGAGTAACACCTTATTTAAAATTGTACCTTACAGAAAAGGATTTGGTTGCAAGAGGAATGACAAGGATAACATGGGTATTCCAGGGGCTACGAATGAGGTGGCAACCCTGAAGGAGGTGGTATCCGCGGCTGAACGTAATGCGGCCGTGGAACGCGCCGAGCGAGAGAAGCAGGAGGCGCGGGTGGCGGAGGTACGGCAAGAGCTCCAGGCTCTCGTGGAAAAACACGAGAGTTTGGAGCGTGACTCGAAGACTCGGGAGTCCGAGCTTGCGTCGGCTCTTGAGAGTGCCAAAGCCACTAAGGCCGAAGCCCACAAGGCCCTCCAGGAGATTGAGGCATTGAAGAAAATAGCGGTGGGTAAGGCATTCGTCATGCAAAGCAAGCATGTAAAAGTGAATTACCTGTTACTTACCCGAATTCGGAGCTCTCCAGGAGCGTTCGTAGATCTGCCTCGTAGTGTGTCCAATGCTGCTGCTTTCTACAGAGCCGAGGAGGGGAGCTCGACGGAGAAGGTGTTCTGGTCTCAGTATGCTGAGGCGGACATCCGGTGCCCCTTAGCGACCAACTAAAGCAGCTGGTCGAGCTCCACAAGGTGGCCGAATAGGCCATGAAGGGCCTCATCGTTCGGCTGTGGCCCAAAGAGGCCATGCCTGGGAGCTACTTCAGCCTGGTGCGGTGGCTGGTGGATGCTTGTCCGTGGGTTGAAGTCATCAAGCGCTCCGCCTGCATTGAATGTGCCCGTCGGGCCCTTGCCCGTGCTAAGGTGCACTGGGGCAAGATGGACGCTAAGAAGCTTGTGATGGACGCGCCACCGCCGGGCAAGGAGTATCGCACGCCCGAAATGTATTATAAGGGTGTCCTGAAGGGTGCCCGCATTATTGCGGGTGAGTTCTCCAACGATGTAATATTTGAGTAGACTCGCATTTTGTTATCCTGTGCGCTGAAAACTTTGTTCATATGCGCTAAGCAACGCTTGTTAATTTAAAATATTACCTTCTGTGCGGCCGTTTATCAAATCTGAGAGATGGCAAGTCGTCGGCTTCAGCCCCCATGCCACGAGTGTTGGGGTGTTCGGGATAAACTTGAGCACTCTTGTTCCCATTTTTGGGTCCATCTAGGGAGGCGCCCAACACGACGAACGAGGCAACCAGACTTATAATGCTTGAACACTCTCACTTAGCCATAGAATTCTATAATTTTAAATTTCGGCGAAGCCCCTAGTGTTCGGAAGGCCGAATTCGGGGCGCTATCCACGCCTGGGCCGGACAAAGCCGGTTCCTCGCTCTAAGCGGCATAAGTCTTTAGGGACTCGAAAAAACCTCTCGAACAGCGACCGGCTCTCGCCCCATCATGATGGTCAGTTTTAGCTTTCTCCACTGAGGTGGTCGCCCAGCTCAACTGGGGCACAATCGCAGTGGTTCTCCCAGCGCTACCTTTGCCGATATAACGGAACGTAAGGTACCAAAGCATGGGAGCCGGGCAAACCCAACTATTGACCCAAGACATGATTCGGAGTCGATGCATATAATGCTATAAGTTCGGGGTGCCGCACTTGTGAAAGTGTTCGGACTTATCACACCATAATGTGGGGAAGTTAAGCCCCTGGTGTATTTAGCCGTACCAAAGTGTACGGATGCAGCATGTCATAGATGAACACATGTGTAAGAAAGGAATGCAGTGGTAGGCAAAAAGCGATGCATTGTTTATTTAAAAGGTACTGCCATGAATGCAGAATGATACAAATAGTGCGATAAGCAAGGGATGGAACTATTTAACATGTCCCCCTCCGGGGGCAGGCTGCGGAATGGTGCATAAAAGAGGTATAATGCTCGTAATGGAGACCATCTGGATACTCGGCGTGGCCTTTCTTCTTCCCTGGCTGTTGCATCGTAAGCTCGGCAGGTCTACTGCCGGACATGGCCTCTGGTAAACGGAGTCTTGAGGATAAGAAAAAAAAGAAAAAAAGGAAAAAGGATGACACACTTGGGAGCCCTTGGTGTGGTTGAGCCGCACTCTGGGCCTGCCGTGGTCGTGCCCCTCCCCCTATGCCCATGGTATCTTCAGAGCGTAGTGATGTACGCGGAGTACTGGTTTTGCAATTTTGCAAGGGCTGGGGTTGGGGCCGCATTGCTACGCGTGCTCGGAACGTGCCAGGTGGTCTTGTTGTAGGTTACTCCGGGCGCGCTTGGCGGTGTCCGGTCGCTTAACGGCCGGACTCGAGAATTGCCTTAAGAGGTTGTTCTGCACTTCTACCGCGAGAGTCGCTGTATGCTCCTTTGTTCGGAGAGAGCGTTCAGTGTTTCCGTTGACCGTGATGACTCCTCGAGGGCCTGGCATCTTGAGCTTGAGGTATGCGTAGTGTGGCACCGCATTGAATTTTGCAAACATGGTTCGTTCAAGCAGTGCGTGATAGCCGCTGCGGAACGGGACTATGTCAAAGATTAACTCCTCGCTTCGGAAGTTAACCGGGGATCCAAAGACTACTTCCAGTGTCACTGAGCCTGTACAATTGGCCTCTACACCTGGTATGACGCCTTTGAAGGTCGTCTTTGTGGGTTTAATCCTTGAGGGGTCTATGCCCATCTTGCCCACTGTATCCTGGTAAAGCAGGTTCAGGCTGCTGCCGCCGTCCATCAGGACTCTAGTGAGGTGAAACCCGTCGACGATTGGGTCTAGAACCAACGCGGCGAATCCGCCATGGCGGATGCTGGTGGGGTGGTCCCTTCGATCAAAAGTGATCGGGCAGGAGGACCATGGATTGAACTTTGGGGCGACTAGCTCCATCGCATATACGTCCCTGAGTGCACGCTTCCGCTCCCTTTTGGGTATGTGGGTTGCGTATATCATGTTCACCGTCCACACTTGTGGGGGAAACCCTTCTGTCCTCTATTGTTCGGCGGCCGGGTCTCTTCCTCGTCATCGTTATGCAACCCCTTGTCATTGTTTTCGGCAATTAACTTGCCTGCCTACTTGAATACCCAACAACCATGTTGGTGTGATTATCTGGCTTTTCGGGGGTGCCGTGTATCTGGCACGAGCAGTCGAGTATTCGGTCCAAGTTGGACGGACCCGGAGTAGTTCTTTTGAATGGATTTTTCCGCTGACCGGGTTTGGAGCCTCTGAATCCGGCGTTGACTGCCGTATCCTCGGTATTATCGTCGTTAATGCGGTGTTTGTGCTTGTTGCGACGCGACCTGCCATTACGGTCCTTGGTATCCGGACTGCCAGAATTTTTGTTGAGGTTGTTACTGCGGGCTAGCCAGCTGTCCTCTCCCGCGCAGAAGCGGGTCATGAGTGATGTGAGGGCTGCCATGGATTTCGGCTTTTCCTGTCCTAGCTGCCGGGCAAGCCACTCGTCGCGGATGTTATGCTTGAAGGCTGCAAGGGCCTCTGCATCCGGACAGTCGACGATTTGATTTTTCTTGGTTAAGAACCGTGTCGAGAATTGTCTGGCCGATTCGTCTGGCTGCTGAATTATGTGGCTTAGGTCATCAGCGTCTAGTGGTCGCACGTATGTGCCCTGGAAGTTATCATGGAATGCGGCTTCCAGGTCCTCCCAACACCCAATTGATTCTGCTGGCAAGTTGTTAAGCCAATGCCGAGCTGGTCCTTTAAGCTTGAGCGGGAGGTATTTGATGGCGTGAAGATCATCACTGCGGGCCATGTGGATATGAAGGAGATAGTCTTCAATCCAAACCGCGGGGTCTGTTGTGCCATCGTAGGATTCAATGTTCACGGGTTTGAACCCTTCGAGGATTTGATGATCCATTACTTCATCTGTGAAGCATAGTGGGTGTGCGGCGCCTCTATTTGGGCTATATCACGACGTAGCTCAAGCGAGCTTTGTCTACTGTGTTTGGCCCGGCCGGAGTTGCTGTATCCGGCGCGACGGTCATCTTCGCGTATTGTGGGGCGCCCACGCGATCCATAGATCGATCTTGATTGTCTTGCCTTATCCTCCAATATGTCTCGCAAGTCCGGCACATTCGCTCGTGGCTTTGTACTTTTCGAGCGATGCCGGGGTACGACTTTAGTGGAGGGCCTGGAGGCCTCTCTGTCGCGGCCACGAGGTGGCCGGTCGGCCGTATTGTGCACTGGTGATGTGGGTTTGTATGCTTCCTCCTTTAATCGGGGCAGGAGCTTGCGTTTGGGGTAGCTTTTGGAGGGGCGTTCGAGTTCGTACTCTTCGGACGCAAGGACTTTGGTCCATCTATCAGCTAGCAGTTCTTGGTCAGCTCTAAGCTGTTGCTGCTTTTTCTTGAGGCTACTTGCCGTGGCCATAAGCCTGCGTTTAAAACGCTCTTGTTCGACGGGATCCTCAGGCACGACGAATTCGTCGTCATCGAGGCTTGCCTCGTCTCCGGAGGGAGGCATGTAATTATCGTCTTCTACCTCCTTGTCTGCCGCTCTCTCATGAGGGCTGGCTTCTCCATCCTCCTGTGCTGAATCTTGCTAGAGGTGGTTGTCTTCGGCACTATCCAGGGTGTTGTTGTCTCCGGTGCCGGAATCTCCATTCTTACTGTGGCGGGATTTAGAGCGGCGCCGCTGACCCGACGCTTAGGCTGTTTCTTGGAGGGGTCTTCCTCCGTTGTTCCATCGCCATTCCCATCCTTTGGGATGTCCACCATGTATATGTCGTATGACGAGGTGGTTTTCCAGTGCCCCATAGGCGCTGGTTCTTGGTCGTCTCCGACATCGTCATCCAGACCGTCAATGTCTTCGGAGTCGAAGTCTAGCATGTTGGTTAGGTCGTCGACAGTGGCTACAAAGTGGGTGGTGGGTGGGCTTTGAATTTCTTCGTCGTCTGCGTCCCAACCATCCTGACCGTGGTCTGGCCAGGGCTCTCCTGATAATGAGAGATACTTTAGTGAGTTAAGGATGTCGCCAAAAGGCGAGTGCTGAAAGATGTCCGTAGCGGTGAACTCCATGATCGGCGCCCAATCGGATTCGATTGATAGAGGCACGGGAGGTTCAGATTCCGGTGAGGAGTTCGACACCTTGGAGTCACGAGCTTCACAAGGGACAGGGTCGGTATTCGGCTCTATCGCCGTAGAGGTAGCAGCCCCCGAGGCGGTGTCTAAGCACCCATCCTCGATCGGCGCAGTTGGCTCCGAGTTAAGGGTCGGGGCGGACTCTTGTGCGGCCTCCAGGGCACTGTCCGGCGGCAGAGCTAGGTCATGCCCATCGTGACAGTGCGGCGCGCTCGGCTGTGGCTCGAATCCATCGAAGATCAAGTCTCCGCGGATGTCGGCTGTGAAGTTCAAACTTCCAAATCTGACCTGATGGCCAGGGGCGTATCTTTCGATCTGCTCCAGATGGCCGAGCGAATTGGCCCGTAGTGCAAAGCCGCCGAATACAAAGATCTGTCCGGGGAGAAAAGTCTCACCCCTGACCGCGTTGTTGTTGATGATCGAAGGAGCCATCGGGCCTATGAGCGATGACACAGAGGAACTCTCAATGAAAGCACCAATGTCGGTGTCAAAACCGGCGGATCTCGGGTAGGGGATCCCGAACTGTGCGTCTAGGCGGCTGGTAACAGGAGACAAGGGACACGATGTTTTTACCCAGGTTCGGGCCCTCTTGATGGAGGTAAAACCCTACTCCTACTTGATTGATATTGATGATATGGGTAGTACAAGAGTGAATCTACCACGAGATCAAGGAGGCTAAACCCTAGAAGCTAGCCTATGGTATGATTGTTGTTCGTCCTATGGACTAAAACCCTCCGGTTTTATATAGACACCGGAGAGGGCTAGGGTTACACAGAGTCGGTTACAATGGTAGGAGATCTACATATCCGTATCACCAAGCTTGCCTTCCACGCCAAGGAAAGTCCCATCCGGACACGGGACGAAGTCTTCAATCTTGTATCTTCATAGTCTTGGAGTCCGACCGATGATGATAGTTCAGCTATCCGGACACCCCCTAGTCTAGGACTCCCTCAACACATTTCTGGAGAGTATTGCAAAGGTTTGAGTAGAGGAATTTGTTTAATGAAGTTGCACAACAAGATGATGCTTACACTACTCCTGATGTACAAGATAACACAAATGTTCCTAATATCTTTGAGAACCATCACGCCAATGACGCCGGCGAAAAGATTGCCTGTCGTGCTGTGGACATACAAGAGTTGATCAACAAAAAGCTAACGTTCGAGGACGTTGAGGACGAAGAAGAAGATGACACCATGGGGAATTACGATTCAGACTTATACACATAGCGAAGATGTTGACGCTGCTGCTGTGGATGATGATTACATTGCTTTTGTCGTATTTGCCTATCAGAAGACATTTTTTATCTACTATTTGAAATTGTGTTTGCTATGACAACTGAAACCTGATGAACATGTTGTTTAGTATTTTGCTGTGAGAACATCACTTGTTATGTATGCTGATTTGTGTTTGGTGATTGTATGACAACTAAAACATGATGACATTGTTGTTTAGTTGTACTCATATTGGGCTGTGAAACTTGAATTTGATGACATAGTTTGTTGTTGGACTGCAATTTGCTCGACGTCTTCGAATGAGAACAAAGCCGACCCGACAGGGCCTCTGCTATTTATTTATTTATATGAGCAAAAGGGGACACCCCCTGATTTCCGTTAATAGAAATCATTAGATGTTCACAACACTATGCCCGGCGTTCTACACAAGTTTCATTCATTACTAGTTTCAGCAAAGTGTTCATGTCATAGCCACTGAATACATCATGAGTGCTACATACACTACAAATAAGGAGACAATCATCCTATAGAGCACATCGATTTTGCCCATTATCTTCACAAGCTCTTTCATCTCCTCATTGCTGTCAAGGCCGTTCAGCAGCTGTTGCTTGGCCATGATCAGAGGAACTGCATCTTTATCCTTCTGCTCTGCATCTTCCTCTTCTGCCGTTCCTTCAATTACTTGTCCAACACCCCAACCTGCTGGTATTGGGATTCCTCAGCTAACCAAATAATCAGCGTAGTTGCATTCCCCCACATCAGCAACTTCCCACAAATACAAATCAAACGAATCTTCCCTTTTCTGCATGAATCAAATTGGAAGATCATCAACCAAACTATTAAAAAAATCAGCAACTAAAAGCAGCAGAACAACACTTAAACATATTATTACCCCGTGATTCGGGCATTTGTAGAAGACTCGGCCAGGGTTGCGGATTGTGGTTGAGACGCGACGGATGACTCTACGTGATTTGCAGTAGTGGCACCACACCAACGACAGCGGGTTGTGATGAGCAATCGGCTGTGGTGCACGTGCCGGCGGGGGTGTGATGAGACCCACAGGAGATGGTACGGGTGGCGACTTAGCGCATATCTGGTTGTTGCCTGCTGAAGAGCAGGTGGACGAGCAGCCAGCGGACATGGTTGCTTCGGCCAGAGCTTCTGATGCTAGGCAGAGTAAGTAGAGAAGAGGAGAAGCGAACGTTGGATATGTCAGTTTCATTACTTGCAGAGTAGCATAACACCATATATATGAAGGAAATATGCCCTAGAGGCAATAATAAAGTGATTATTTATTTCCTTATATCATGTTATTATTCATGCTAGAATTGTATTAACCGGAAACATAATACTTGTGTGAATATATAGACAAACAGAGTGCCACTAGTATGCCTCTACTTAACTAGCTCGTTGATCAAAGATGGTTATGTTTCCTGACCATAGACATGTGTTGTCATTTGATTAACGGGATCACATCATTAGGAGAATGATGTGATTGCCTTGACCCATTCCGTTAGCTTAGCACTTGATCGTTTAAGTGCTAATGCTTTCTTCATGACTTATACATGTTCCTATGACTATGAGATTATGCAACTCATGTTTACCGGAGGAACACTTTGTGTGCTACCAAACATCACAACGTAACTGGGTGATTATAAAGGTGCTCTACAGGTGTCTCCGAAGGTACTTGTTGGGTTGGCGTATTTCGAGATTAGGATTTGTCACTCCGATTGTCAGAGAGGTATGTCTGGGCCCTCTCGGTAATACACATCACTTAAGCCTTGCAAGCATTAAAACTAATGAGTTAGTTGTGAGATGATGTATTACGGAACGAGTAAAGAGACTTGCTGGTAACGAGATTGAACTAGGTATTGAGATACCGACGATCGAATCTCGGGCAAGTAACATACCGATGACAAACGGAACAACGTATGTTGTTATGCGGTATGACCGATAAAGATCTTCATAGAATATGTGGGAGCCAATATGAGCATCCAGGTTCCGCTATTGGTTATTGACCGTGAACAGTTCTAGGTCATGTCTACATAGTTCTCGAACCTGTAGGGTCCGCACGCTTAACGTTACGATGACAGTTTTATTATGAGTTTATAAGTTTTGATGTACTGAAGGTTTTTCGGAGTCCCAGATATAATCACGGACATGACGAGGAGTCTCGAAATGGTCGAGACATAAAGATTGATATATTGGAAGCCTATATTTGGATATCAGAATCGTTCCGGGTGAAATCGGGATTTTACCGGAGTACCCGGGGTTACCGGAACCCCCCCGGGGGTTAATGGGCCTACATGGGCCCTAAGGGAAAAGAGGAGGGCCGGCCAGGGCAGGCCGCGCGCCCCCTCCCCCCTAGTCTGAATAGGACAAGGAAGGGGGTGGGGCCCCCCCTTTCCTCTTTCCCCTTCCCCCTTTCTTCTCCTACAAGGTAAGAGGGGGGAGTTCTACTCCCGGTGGGAGAAGGACTCCTCCAGGCACACCCCTAGGGGGACGGCCGCACCTCCCCCCTCCCTCCTTCATATACGGGGGCAAGGGGGCACCCCAAGACACACAAGTTGATCTTCGTGATTGTTCCTTAGCCGTGTGCGGTGCCCCCCTCCACCATATTCCACCTCGGTCATATTGTTGCGGTGCTTAGGCGAAGCCCTGCGTCGGTAGAACATCATCATCGTCACCAGCCGTCGTGCTGACGGAACTCATCCCCGACACCCTGCAGGATCGGAGTCCGGGGATCGTCATCGAGCTGAACGTGTGCTAAACTCGGAGGTGCCGTACGTTCGGTACTTGGATCGGTCGGATCGTGAAGATGTACGACTACATCAACCGCATTGTCATAACGTTTCCGCTTTCGGTCTACGAGGGTACGTGGACAATACTCTCCCCTCTCATTGCTATGCATCACCATGATCCTTGCGTGTGCGTAGGATTTTTTTGAAATTAATACGTTCCCCAACAGTGGTATCAGAGCCTGGTTTTATGCGTAGATGTCATATGCACGAGTAGAACACAAGTGAGTTGTGGGTGATATAAGTCATACTGCTTACCAGCATGTCATACTTTGGTTCAGCGGTATTGTGAGATGAAGCGGCCCGAACCGACATTACGCGTACGCTTACGCGAGACTGGTTTCACCGTTACGAGCACTCGTCCTTAAAGGTGACTGGCGGGTGTCTGTCTCTCTCACTTTAGTTGAATGGAGTGTGGCTACGCCCGGTCCTTGCGAAGGTTAAAACAGCACCAACTTGACAAACTATCATTGTGGTTTTGATGCGTAGGTAAGAACGGTTCTTGCTAAGCCCGTAGCAGCCATGTAAAACTTGCAACAACAAAGTAGAGGACGTCTAACTTGTTTTTGCAGGGCATGTTATGATGTGATATGGTCAAGACATGATGCTATATTTTATTGTATGAGATGATCATGTTTTGTAACCGAAGTTATCGGCAAGTGGCAGGAGCCATATGGTTGTCGCTTTATTGTATGAAATGCAAACGCTCTGTAATTGCTTTACTTTATCACTAAGCGGTAGCGATAGTCGTAGAAGCAATAGATGGCGTAAACGACAATGATGCTACGATGGAGATCAAGGTGTCGCGCCGGTGACGATGGTGATCATGGAGGTGCTTCAGAGATGGAGATCACAAGCACAAGATGATGATGGCCATATCATATCACTTATATTGATTGCATGTGATGTTTATCCTTTATGCATCTTATCTTGCTTTGATTGATGGTAGCATTTTAAGATGATCTCTCACTAATATTATCAAGAAGTGTTCTCCCTGAGTATGCACCATTGCGAAAGTTCTTCATGCCGAGACACCACATGATGATCGGGTGTGATAGGCTCTACGTTCAAATACAACGGGTGCAAAACAGTTGCACACGCGGAATACTCAGGTTAAACTTGACGAGCCTAGCATATAACATATATGGCCTCAGAACACGGAGACCGAAAGGTCGAGCGTGAATCATATAGTAGATATGATCAACATATTGATGTTCACCGTTGAAACTACTCCATCTCATGTGATGATCGGACATGGTGTAGTTGATATGGATCACGTAATCACTTAGAGGATTAGAGAGATGTCTTTCTAAGTGGGAGTTCTTAAGTAATATGATTAATTGAACTTAAATTTATCATGAACTTAGTACCTGATAGTATCTTGCTTGTCTATGTTGATTGTAGATAGATGGCCCGTGCTGTTGTTCCATTGAATTTTAATGCGTTCCTTGAGAAAGCAAAGTTGAAAGATGATGGTAGAAATTACACGGACTGGGTCCGTAACTTGAGGATTATCCTCATTGATGCACAGAAGAATTACATCCTGGAAGCACCGCTGGGTGCCAGGCCTGATGCTGGAGCAACGCCAGATGTTGTGAACGTTTGGCAGAGCAAAGCTGATGACTACTCTATAGTTCAGTGTGCCATGCTTTACGGCTTAGAACTGGGTCTTCAACGGCGTTTTGAACATCATGGAGCATATGAGATGTTTCAAGAGTTGAAGTTAATATTTCAAGCAAATGCCCGGATTGAGAGATATGAAGTCTCCAATAAGTTCTACAGCTGCAAGATGGAGGAGAACAGTTCTGTCAGTGAGCATATACTCAAAATGTCTGGGGTATAATAATCACTTGATTCAGCTGGGAGTTAATCTTCCGGATGATAGCGTCATTGACAGAATTCTCCAATCACTGCCACCAAGCTACAAGAGCTTTGTGATGAACTATAATATGCAAGGGATGGAAAAGACTATTCCCGAGCTCTTCGCGATGCTAAAAGCTGCGGAGTTAGAAATCAAGAAGGAGCATCAAGTGTTGATGGTTAACAAGACCACTAGTTTCAAGAAAAAGGGCAAAGGGAAGAAGAAGGGAAACTTCAAGAAGAACAACAAGCAAGTTGCTGCTCAGGAGAAGAAACCCAAGCCTGGACCTAAGCCTGAAACTGCGTGCTTCTACTGCAAGCAGACTAATCACTGGAAGCGGAACTGCCCCAAGTATTTGGCGGATAAGAAGGATGGCAAGGTGAACAAAGGTATATGTGATATACATGTTATTGATGTGTACCTTACTAATGCTCGCAGTAGCACCTGGATATTTGATACTGGTTCTGTTGCTAATATTTGCAACTCGAAACAGGGACTACAGATTAAGCAAAGATTGGCTAAGGACAAGGTGATGATGCGTGTGGGAAATGGTTCCAAAGTCAATGTGATCGCGGTCGGCACGCTACCTCTACATCTACCTTCGGGATTAGTTTTAGACCTGAATAATTGTTATTTGATGCTAGCGTTGAGCATGAACATTATATCTAGATCTTATTTGATGCGGGACGGTTATTCATTTAAATCAGAAAATAATGGTTGTTCTATTTATATGAGTAAAATCTTTTATGGTCATGCACCCTTGAAGAGTGGTCTATTTTTATTGAATCTCGATGATAGTGATACACATATTCATAATGTTGAAGCCAAAAGATGCAGAGTTGATAATGATAGTGCAACTTATTTGTGGCACTGCCGTTTGGGTCATATCGGTGTAAAGCGCATGAAGAAACTCCATACTGATGGGCTTTTGGAACCACTTGATTATGAATCACTTGGTACTTGCGAACCGTGCCTTATGGGCAGGATGACTAAAACGCCGTTCTCCGGTACAATGGAGAGAGCAACGGATTTGTTGGAAATCATACATACAGATGTATGTGGTCCAATGAATGTTGAGGCTCGTGGCGGATATCGTTATTTTCTCACATTCACAGATGATTTGAGCAGATATGGATATATCTACTTAATGAAACATAAGTCTGAAACATTTGAAAAGTTCAAAGAATTTCAGAGTGAAGTTGAAAATCATCGTAACAAGAAAATAAAGTTTCTACGATCTGATCGCGGAGGAGAATATTGGAGTTACGAGTTTGGTCTACATTTGAAACAATGCGGAATAGTTTCGCAACTCACGCCACCCGGAACACCACAGCGTAATGGTGTGTCCGAACATCGTAATCGTACTTTACTTGATATGGTGCGATCTATGATGTCTCTTACTGATTTACCGCTATCGTTTTGGGGTTATGCTTTAGAGACAGCCGCATTCACGTTAAATAGGGCACCATCAAAATCCGTTGAGACGATGCCTTATGAACTATGGTTTAGCAAGAAACCAAAGTTGTCATTTTTGAAAGTTTGGGGCTGCGATGCTTATGTGAAAAAGCTTCAACCTGATAAGCTCGAACCCAAATCGGAGAAATGTGTCTTCATAGGATACCCAAAGGAGACTGTTGGGTACACCTTCTATCATAGATCCGAAGGCAAAACATTTGTCGCTAAGTTCAGAAACTTTCTGGAGAAGGAGTTTCTCTCGAAAGAAGTGAGTGGGAGGAAAGTAGAACTTGATGAGGTAACTGTACCTGCTCCCTTATTGGAAAGTAGCTCATCACAGAAATCTGTTCTTGTGACACCTACACCAATTAGTGAGGAAGTTAATGATGATGATCATGGAACTTCAGATCAAGTTGTTACTGAACCTCGTAGATCAACCAGAATAAAAACCGCACCAGTGTGGTACGGTAATCCTGTTCTGGAAGTCATGTTACTAGACCATGATGAACCTACGAACTATGAAGAAGCGATGGTGAGCCCAGATTCCGAAAAATGGCTTGAGGCCATGAAATCTGAGATGGGATCCGTGTATGAGAACAAAGTGTGGACTTTGGTTGACTTGCCCAATGATAGGCAAGCAATTGAAAATAAATGGATCCTCAAGAAGAAGACTGACGCTGACGGTAATGTTAATGTCTACAAAGCTTGACTTGTCACAAAAGGTTTTCGACGAGTTCAAGGGATTGACTAAGATGATACTTTCTCACCCGTAGTGATGCTTAAGTCTGTCCAAATCGTGTTAGCGATTGCCGCATTTTATGATTATGAAATATGGCAGATGGATGTCAAAACAGCATTCCTGAACGGGTTTCTGGAAGAAGAGTTGTATATGATGCAACCAGAAGGTTTTGTCGATCCAAAGGGAGCTAACAAAGTGTGCAAGCTCCAGCGATCCATTTATGGACTGGTGCAAGCCTCTCAGAGTTGGAATAAACGCTTTGATAGTGTGATCAAAGCATTTGGTTTTATACAGACTTTTGGAGAAGCCTATATTTACAAGAAAGTGAGTGGGAGCTCTGTAGCATTTCTGATATTATATGTGGATGACATATTACTGATTGGAAATGATATAGAATTTCTGGATAGCATAAAGGGATACCTGAATAAGAGTTTTTCAATGAAAGACCTCGGTGAAGCTTCTTACATATTGGGCATTAAGATCTATAGAGATAGATCAAGACGCTTAATTGGACTTTCACAAAGCACATACCTTGACAAAGATTTGAAGAAGTTAAATATGGATCAAACAAAGAAAGGGTTCTTGCCTGTGTTACAAGGTGTGAAGTTGAGTAAGACTCAAAGCCCGACCACTGCATAAGATAGAGAGAAGATGAAAGATGTTCCCCATGCTTCAGCCATAGGCTCTATCATGTATGCAATGTTGTGTACCAGACCTGATGTGTGCCTTGCTATAAGTCTAGCAGGGAGGTACCAAAGTAATCCAGGAGTGGATCATTGGACAGTGGTCAAGAACATCCTGAAATACCTGAAAAGGACAAAGGATATGTTTCTCGTATATGGAGGTGACAAAGAGCTCATCGTAAATGGTTATGTTGATGCAAGCTTTGACACTGATCCGGACGATTCTAAATCGCAAACTGGATACGTGTTTACATTGAAGGGTGAAGGTGTCAGTTGGTGCAGTTCTAAACAAAGCGTCGTGGCGGGATCTATGTGTGAAGTGGAGTACATAGCTGCTTCAGAAGCAGCAAATGAAGGAGTCTAGATGAAGGAGTTCATATCCGATCTAGGTGTCATACCTAGTGCATCGGGTCCAATGAAAATCTTTTGTGACAATACTGGAGCAATTGCCTTGGCGAAGGAATCCAGATTTCACAAGAGAACCAAGCACATCAAGAGACACTTCAATTCCATCTGGCATCTAGTCCAGGTGGGAGACATAGAAATTTGCAAGATACATACGGATCTGAATGTCGCAGACCCGTTGACTAAGCCTCTTCCACGAGCAAAACATGATCAACACCAAGACTCCAAGGGTGTTAGAATCATTACTGTGTAATCTATATTATTGACTCTCGTGCAAGTGGGAGACTGAAGGAAATATGCCCTAGAGGCAATAATAAAGTGATTATTTATTTCCTTATATCATGATAAATGTTTATTATTCATGCTAGAATTGTATTAACCAGAAACATAATACTTGTGTGAATATATAGACAAACAGAGTGTCACTAGTATGCCTCTACTTGACTAGCTCGTTGATCAAAGATGGTTATGTTTCCTGACCATAGACATGTGTTGTCATTTGATTAACGGGATCACATCATTAGGAGAATGATGTGATTGACTTGACCCATTCCGTTATCTTAGCACTTGATCATTTAAGTATTCTGCTATTGCTTTCTTCATGACTTATACATGTTCCTACGACTATGAGATTATGCAACTCCCGTTTACCGGAGGAACACTTTGTGTGCTACCAAACGTCACAATGTAATTGGGTGATTATAAAGGTGCTCTACAGGTGTCTCCGAAGGTACTTGTTGGGTTGGCGTATTTCGAGATTAGGATTTGTCACTCCGATTGTCGGAGAGGTATCTCTGGGCCCTCTCGGTAATACACATCACTTAAGCCTTGCAAGCATTACAACTAATGAGTTAGTTGTGAGATGATGTATTACGGAATGAGTAAAGAGACTTGCGGGTAACGAGATTGAACTAGGTATTGAGATACCGACGATCGAATCTCAGGCAAGTAACATACCGATGACAAAGGGAACAACGTATGTTGCTATGCGGTCTGACCGATAAAGATCTTCATAGAATATGTGGGAGCCAATATGAGCATCCAGGTTCCGCTATTGGTTATTGACCGTGAACAGTTCTAGGTCATGTCTACATAGTTCTCGAACCCGTAGGGTCCGCACGCTTAACGTTACGATGACAGTTTTATTATGATTTTATAAGTTTTGATGTACTAAAGGTTGTTCGGAGTCCCGGATATGATCACGCACATGACGAGGAGTCTCGAAATGGTCGAGACATAAAGATTGATATATTGGAAGCCTATATTTGGATATCGGAATCGTTCC
Organism: Triticum dicoccoides; assembly: GCF_002162155.2. NCBI lineage: Eukaryota > Viridiplantae > Streptophyta > Magnoliopsida > Poales > Poaceae > Triticum > Triticum dicoccoides. Next base: position 102,900,884 of record NC_041381.1, on the reverse strand, counting down.
GGGTGAAATCGGGATTTTACCGGAGTACCGGGGGGTTACTGGACCCCCCCGGGGGTTAATGGGCCTACATGGGCCCTAAGGGAGAAGAGGAGGGCCGGCCAGGGCAGGCCGCGCACCCCCTCCCCCTAGTCCGAATAGGACAAGGAAGGGGGGGCGGCGCCCCCCTTTCCTCTTTCCCCTTCCCCCTTTCCTTCTCCTACAAGGCAAGAGGGGGGAGTCCTACTCCCGGTGAGAGTAGGACTCCTCCAGGCGCACCCCTAGGGGGCCGGCCGCACCTCCCCCTCCCTCCTTTATATACGGGGGCAGGGGGGCACCCCAAGGCACACAAGTTGATCTTCGTGATCGTTCCTTAGCCATGTGCGGTGCCCCCCTCCACCATATTCCACCTCGGTCATATCATTGCGGTGCTAAGGCGAAGCCCTGCGTCGGTAGAACATCATCATCGTCACCACGCTATCGTGCTGACGGAACTCATCCCCAACACCCTGCTGGATCAGAGTCTGGGGATCGTCATCGAGTTGAACATGTGCTGAACTCGGAGGTGTCGTACGTTCAGTACTTGGATCGGTCGGATCATGAAGACGTACGACTACATCAACCGCGTTGTCATAACGCTTCCGCTTTCGGTCTATGAGGGTACGTGGACAATACTCTCCCCTCTCGTTTCTATGCATCACCATGATCCTTGCGTGTGCGTAGGAAATTTTTTGAAATTAGTATGTTCCCCAACAATATAGTCATAGTCTAGGTTTGGATTCGAACCGGCTACAGGAGCACGTCTTTCTTTTTTCTAAAAGTCGGCAACGTCTCTTTACTGGTACACTAGCTTGTTCTGTACGCCTTCCCAAGTCTTTGGTTTTCTATCCTTTTTTTGCAAGGAAGGAAGGAGGACAAAATTGAGTGTTCCTCGGACTCGAACCCAAGACCTCTCGGTTGAAAACCAAGGGTGCTAGTCACTTATGTGGCGAACGTTCCGTGTGAGGAGGACGGCAGACAAACGCATTTTGCTTGCAGTTTTCTTCCTATATATAAAAAAGTATGCTACTTGGTGTCCGCTTAGTCAAAAAACGATTGTGCCAACCTTGACCGTTCGATTGACATTCAACGTCTGTCGCATTTCTTCAGTCTCTTCTTCCTCGAGCCGCCAAAGCCAAACTAGCGCAGGCGGGACCACCTGCTCCCGCCTCCCACGGCTGGCTGTGATCTTCCCCGGCTCCTGTTCGTTCCCGTCCGAGGCCTCACCATCGTCCTCCGCCTTGGTTCGCTCGCCACGGCGCCGCCCTCTGGTGTTGTCAACATGGTCAACAACCGAGAGGAATAAGAAGATGACTGTACATGGTGAGGATGACAGTAGGGACCCAGCAGCGCGCATAGTAATTTTGTTTTTTCGGGACGGAGAAGGGTATCAACTGGGTTGTGCGGGACCCATGGCCCGTCTAGCCCAGGCTTTTATTTCATATGTTTAGCACATGACCAGCCCAGTTTGTTTTTTTCCTTTCTGAAAAATGGCTAGTCAGCTATTTTGTTTTTTGCAGAATAACCAACATAGGCCTACTTGCTTTTCTACGCCCTGCTGGGCCGGAAATCTTTCAAGACAAGGAGGGATGCATTTTGCCTAGAAAATGGGCTATAAGTAATAAGAAATGGGCTATAAGTAATAATAAATGGGTTGTAAAATGAAAAAAATACAACAAATAGGCAATTAGTTCCCAATTACTGTTTTCTTTCGGATTTTGATATTTTGAATTTCATTGTTTTTGTGCGGGTAAAATTTCTTTGAATTTAAATTAAGTTATATTATTTAAAATTAATTTGAACCTGGCTAGAAATTTCGAGCTGTATGCTATTTGGGATAGATTTGGAGTCTGACTTGTGGGTCTACTAGGTTGACGTGTACTTTGGCTTTGTCAACTTAGTCCACAAACAATTCTAGCAGCAGTGACCGTTGGATGTTAAACCAATGGTCGTGCTGCTTCTTCAATATCTGATCTTCTTGCTGCAGCCGCCCAAACCAGCTCTGGTGGGACTGCCTGCTCCCGCCTCCTGTGGCCAGCTGTGTTGCCGCACAGGCCGCACCGCCCCACCCTACTTCATTGCTGGCCAGGACATTCCTCTACTCACCCATACCTCCTGTTATTTTCGGGCGAGGGCAGCCGGACCAGTAAACCCTCGTACTCCCCACCGCGTGGGCAACCATTGCCGAGTCTTCCCCGGCTCCGTGTCGTTCCTTTCCTAGGCCTCGCTGTCGTCCACCGCCATGGTGCTCTCGGCGCGGCTTGGTCAACATTGTCAATGAACGACATCCATCGGCCGTGGACTGTACGCGCAAAATAATGATTCCTCCACCTGACAGCTGGGACCCACCGGAAGGGCCTCTGTATTTTGTGAAAAAACCTTCCCCCCGCTGACATGTCGGGCCCACCTGCTATATCTTCGCACGCAAGGAAGTGCCTCCTTATTAAGCACAAAAAAATGAATACCCACCCTGCTAGATGGGACCCACCATAGTGGGAGGATGACTTGTGGGCCAACTAAGTTGACGGGGACGGAGGGCTTTGTCAACTTAGTTAATATGAACGATTCTAGCTCCAGTGACCGTACGATGTCCGTCCAACGGCTATAGTGCTTCTTCAACCTCTGGTCTTCTTGCTCCAGCCGCCCAAAGCAGCGCCGATCGTGCCGCATGCTCCTGCCTCTCATGGCCGGCTGTGATGCCGCGGAGACCTCACCGCCCCCTACTACTCCCACCGCCGGCCCAGGTTATCCCTCTACTCACCCACACACCCTGTTATTCTGCGGCGACGGCAGCCTCACGCCGCAGCCGAACCAGTGAACCCTCGTACTCCTCTCCGCGTGGGCTACCACTACTGCGTCTTCCCCGGCTCCGCGTCGTCCCATTCCTAGGCCTCGCCGTCGTCCAGACCACCACCCTGGTGCTCTCGGCGCAGCGTGGTCAACGTGGTCAACGACCGACTTCCATCGGAAGAGTACTGTATGTGGAGAGGCTGACAGCTGGGTCCAGGCAGCCGCAAGGAAGTGCCTCCTTATTACGTGCAAAATAATTATTCCTCCACCTGACAGCAGGGACCCACCGGACGGGCCACCTTATTTCGCGAAAAAAACATTTCCCCCCTGACTGCTAGGACCCACCGGACGGGCCAACGTATTTCGCGAAAAAAACGTTCCCCGCGCTATCAGCTCGGACCCACCGGAAGTGCCTCCTTATTACGCACAAAAAAAAATGAATACTCCCCTTGCTAGCTGGGACCCACCATGGTGGGAGGTTGACTTGTGGGCCTACTATGTTGACTGGGATGGGGGCCTTTGTCAACTTTAGTCAATATGAATGATTCTAGCTCCAGTGACCGTACGATGTCCATCCAACAGCCGTAGTGCTTCTTCAACCTTTGGTCTTCTTGCTCCAGCCGCCCAAAGTAGCGTCGGTCATGCCGCATGCTCCTGCCTCCCATGGCCGGCTGTGCTGCCGCGGAGGCCTCACCACCCCCTACTATTCCCACCGCTGGCCAGGCCCAGCGGCGACGGCAGCCTCACACCGCAGCCGAACCAGTGAACCCTCGTACTCCTCTCCGTGCGGGCTTCCACTGCCGCGTCATCCTCGGCTCCCCGTCGTCCCCTTCCTAGGCCTCGCCATCGTCCACCGCCCTAGTACTCTCGGCGCGGCATGGTCAACGTGGTCAAGGAACGACTTCCATCGGACGTGGACTGTACGTGGAAAGGCTGGCAACTGGGTCCACGGCCGCAGCAAGGAAGTGCCTCCTTATTACACGGAAAATAATGATTCCTCCACCTGACAACTGGGACCCATCGGACGGGCCACCGTATTTCGCGAAAAAAACATTTCCCCCTGACTGCTGGGACCCGCCAGCTACATCTTCGCATGCAAGGAAGTGCGTCCGGGCAAAAAAACAAAATGATTCGCCCCCCTAACCGCTAGGACCCACCAGCGACACCTTCGCACGCAAGGAAGTGCGTCCGGGCAAAAAAAATGATTGCCCCCCTGACTGCTGGGACCCACCAACTACATCTTTGCATGCAAGGAAGTGCGTACAGGTAAAAAAACGATTCGCCCCCCTGACTGCTGGGACCCACCAGCTACATCTTCGCAGGCGAGTAAGTGCCTGACAGTCGGGACCCACCTGGTCGAAGCGTATGTAGCGTTGTCATTCTGGTCACGAACGTGTACGTACATAATGGTCATTGTAGAGGCGCGCACGTGTCGTAGTAGAGGCGCGCACGTAGCATGTATACGTACATACAACGACGAGGATGCAAGAAAGAAAATACGGCCACGTACGTACATACGGGCAGGCTCTCGAACGCCTACTCGCGCATACGTACGGCCAGGGCTTGTGTACATGGCTGGGTCGGAACGGAGAAACAACGTCGTTGTCGTGTTCACGGGGAGGCAGCAGAATGCCTCGTGTTCATGGGGAGGCAATGAAATGCGTCGTGTTCATCGGGAGGCAACGGAACGTGTGGGAGCCAACCGGCTTGACGGAACAGGCGATGGAAATGAGGCCTGGCGTACCACACAACAGAGGAAACGGACCTCCTACATTTGGAACGGGGGCCTGTTGATCGGGAGGGGTGTGGCGTACCGCAAAATGGAGGAAACAGACCTACTATGGTCAAAACGGGGGTCCTGTTGAGCGGGAGGGGTGTGGCGTACCACAAAACGGACCAAACGGCCTCCTACGGTCGAGCCGGAGGTCTTGTTAATCGGGAGGGGTGTGGCGTACCGCAAAACGGACGAAACGGACTTGTGTTGGAGCGCTACGATCGAAACGAGGGTCCTATTCATCGGGAGGGCTGCGGCGTACCGCAAAACGAGACTCCACGGGATACTGTTCATCTCCACCATCGACCTCCTCCAGCCTCCACGGGCTACCGTCGACCTCCTCCAGCCTCCATGGGCTCCTTTTCATCTAGCCTCCACCATGCGCTACTCCACCGGCTACTGTTCAACCACCCCTCCACCATCTACTGTTCATCCAGCCCTCCACTGTCTACTGTTCATCCAGCCCTCCACACCACGGGGTCCTGTTCAACCACCCCTCCACGGCCACCCCCCACCGTCTACTGTTCATCCAGCCCTCCACACCACGAGGTCCTGTTTATCCAGAGGCAACGCCACCGCTCACTGTTCATCCACTCCCCCGCAACGCTCACTGTTCATCCAATCAATCGGCTTCAGTTAGCAACAGTAGCGAAGGAATCGCTCCATCGGGTTCAGTTAACAGCCATCGATCAATCGCTCGGGTTCAGTAACGCGTAGCCTGCAGTGCAATCGCTCGGGTTCAGTTAGAGCCTAATGCCTCGCTCGGGTTCAGTTAGAGCCAACGCCTCGCACACACGCGCGTACGTGTACGAGAGAAACGCGCATCGCTCGACCCCCGACCTCCCATCGTAACCGGCAACTCCCTGAAATTTTCCTCCCCCTCGCTTCTACCATGATTTTTTCCGTCATGGACGACCCAAAGAATGTCATGCAGCTGCGTCTCTGGCCCGCCCAGGACGAAAAGCCCATTTTCTGTCATGATTTTTTGTCACAGAAGTAGGAGCCCACCACATCTATGATGATACCGGGTTTTGTCACAATTATCATCATAGAAGTGTCATATGTATGATAGAAAAAATTTCCGTTCGGCCCAAAATGTCATGGATGTGTCTTTTTTTTGTAGTGTTGAGTGCAACAATGATTCTCTTCTTGCTCATGAGATTGCCCCCATAGCATTCTCGCATATATTTGGAGATTTTGACATATTTCTTGTGAAGCATGCTTGTCTTACCTCTTTGCATCATATACCTAGTGCCATGAATATAGCCATTGTTGCATCATATTATTCGTGCACTTGTGCTTCTAAAGGTTATGTGCAAGAGAAGAGAACCATCATGATGGATGATGTGTTTATCTACCATGCGCATACGTTCTTTATTTTGTTGTGTGCATGTGTAGGATACTTGGACTTCGTGTCGACTTCCACTTCACGTGAGTTGACCATTCGAGCTCTTGAGAGCGAGCCTCATATATTCTACCACGACTTGCTTCTACACCATACTTCCTACCACTTCGGCAATGTGAAGAATGCACAAGGAAATGCTTTGAAGGTGACATCCTTCTTGAGCTTGGATATTGTGGATCATACTTGATGTGTTGCTTGCACCATTTGCACGCATGTTCGAGATATTGCTTTCACCTATGATTGCCACATTTCCATGCTTCATGACATATATACCTTGTGTTGCTACTATCATATGGTTGGTTGCACCAATATCATTTATTCACATATGCCATGTCCCTTTGCTTGTCACATGCTTGACTTGATTGCCTCACACATGATGAACAATTGCTCTTTCTATTGTGTTGAGTGCCACACTATATTCACTACACCCTATGCACATTATGCTTGGATTATCTTGCACATGACCCATGTGTTTAGACATCTCATCTTATTTGGTGTTGTGAATGGTTCCTATGCCTACCATCGACCATTTGTCGAGCGCTTTATGCATGCTTGCTATGACCTTGAGGTAGATGCTTATGCTCTTGTCACACATATTTGTATCTCTACCTCACATTTGCATACTTGTCCACATGATATTTTTGCTTGTGCTCAATTGATATGTTTACATGCCATGTCACAATCCTTTGTCACACCCGATGCTATGCTTGATGATAACACTTGTTTGGTGAATCACCTCTTGAATGCTTGGTTTTGCACTAACGCTAACCACATTTGTTTTTCCAAGTGTTAGTTGTTCTTGCTTCTTTTGAAGGAATCACTAGACGGTGCGACATTGGAGAGTGCCCATTTCGAGTGTTAAGATGATGAGTGCTTGGTGAACGACCACTTCGACACGGCACCGCCATCTCTTTCCCATGGTGATTTGGTTTTCGATCTGAGGTCGGATCTTTTCCAAGTGGGAGGGGATGATGCGGAGCATCCTACGGTCATCACCATGTCAAGAGTCCGTTTGGCAAGTGACACGTGCGACATCTACTTCTCATACATAAATGTGAATCTTCTCCTTTACACATGCTCACTTGACCCCTTCGAGGATGGTATACTACTTGACACTTCCCCCATGTGCATGCATAGGTATTGTCCGAGCTTCATGGATGTCGAGGAGGAGTGCAAGCGCCAAGGAACTACTACCCCATCCGCGAGGGAAGCCTGGAAGTGACGACGGAAGAAGACAGAGCTCATGAAGCTACAGCGGCCGGACATCCAGGCCAGAGGCCGGACATCCGGCGCCTATGCAGCCTCCGAGGAGTTGCACCAACAAGACATCCGAAGCATCAGCGACCGGACATCCGGCCCGTGTGCCTAGACATCCGGCGCCTCGGCAACACTACAAAAAAAAGACACATCCGTGACATTTTGGGTCGAACGAATTTTTTTCTGTCATACATATGACACTTCTATGACGATAATTGTGACAAAACCCGGTATCATCATAGATGTGGTGGGCTCCTACTTCTATGACAAAAAATCATGACAGAAAATGGGCTTTTCGTCCTGGACGGGCCGGAGACGCAACTACATGACATTCTTTGGGCCGTCCATGACGGAAAAAACCATGGTAGAAGCAAGGGGGAGGAAAATTTCATGGAGTTGTCGGTTACGGTGGGAGGTCGGGGGCCAAGCGATGCGCGTTTCTCTCGTACACATGCGAGGCGTTGGCTCTAACTGAACCCGAGCGAGGCGTTGGGCTCTAACTGAACCCGAGCGATTGCACTGCAGGCTACGCGTTACTGAACCCGAGCGATCGATCGATGGCTGTTAACTGAACCTGATGGAGCGATTCCTTCCCTACTGCCGCTAACTAAAGCTGATCAATTGGCTGAACAGTGAGCGTTGCCGGGGGGGGGGGTGGATGAACAGTGAGCGGTGGCGTTACCTCTGGATGAACAGGACCCCGTGGTGTGGAGAGCTGGATGAACAGTAGACGGTGAGGGGTGGCCGTGGAGGGGTGGTTGAATAGGACCCCGTGGTGTGGAGGGCTGGATGAACAGTAGATGGTGGACGGCTGGATGAACAGTAGATGGTGGAGGGGTGGTTGAACAGTAGCCGGTGGAGTAGCGCTCGGTGGAGGCTGGATGAACAGGAGCTCCTGAAGGCTGGAGGAGGTCGACGGTAGCCCATGGAGGCTGTAGGAGGTCGACGGTGGAGATGAACAATATCCCGTGGAGTCCCGTTTTGTGGTACGCCACACCCCTCCAGATGAACAGGACCCCCGCTTCGACCGCAGGAGGTCCGTTTCGTCCGTTTTGCGGTACGCCACACCCCTCCTGATCAACAGGACCCCCGTTTTGACCGTAGGAGGTCCGTTTCGTCCGTTTTGCGGTACGCCATACCCTTCCCGATCAACATAACCCCCGTTTCGACCGTAGGAGGTCCGTTTCCTCCATTTTGCGGTACGCCAGGCCCCTCCCGATCAACAGGATCCCGTTTAGAACGTGGCCGGTCGAACACAGGGCTGTTTCGTCCGTTGTGCGGTACGCCAGGCCTCGTTTCCATCACCTGTTCCGTCCAAGCCCTCCCGATGAACACGACCATGCATTCCGTTCCTACCCAGCCGGTTGGCTCCGCATGAACACGACGACGATGCTGTTTCTCCGTTCCGACCCAGCCATGTACGTATGCGCGAGTAGGCGTTCGAGACCCTGCTTGTATGTATGTACGTGGCCGTATTTTCTTTCTTGCACCCTCGCCGATGTACGTATGTGTACATGCTACATGCGCGCCTCTACTACGACACGTGCGCGCCTCTAGTACGACACGTGCGCGCCTCTACTTCGACCAGTATGTACGTACACATTCGCGACCAGAATGACAATGCTACATACGCTTCGACCAGGTGGGTCCTGACTGTCAGGCACTTCCTTGCCTACGAAGATGTAGCTGGTGGGTCCCAGCAGTCAGGGGGGTGAATCTTTTTTTTTTTGCCCGGACGCATGATATGTCTCCATCGTATCTACTTTTCCAAACACTTTTGCCCTTGTTTTGGACTCTAACTTGTATGATTTGAATGGAACTAACCCGGACTGACGCTGTTTTCAGCAGAATTGCCATGGTGTTGTTTTATGTGCAGAAAATAGAAGTTCTCGAAATGACCTGAAACTCCACGGAACACCTTAGAAAAAATAATAAAAAATCATCGCCAAAGATGAAGACCAGGGGGCCCACACCCTGTATACGAGGGTGGGGGGCGCGCCCCCCTGGGCACGCCCCCTACCTCGTGGGCCCCTTGGTGGCCCTCCTACGCCAACTCCAACTCTATTTATTGGCTTTCGGGGAGAAAAAAATCAGAGAGAAGAAATCATCAGGCGGGCTGATCTGGAGTCCGCTGCCAAGCCCTAATCTCTCTCAGGAGGGCTGATCTGGAGTCCGTGCGGGGCTCCGGAGAGGGGGATTCATCGCCGTCGTCATCATCAACCATCCTCCATCACCAATTTCATGATGCTCACCGCCGTGCGTGAGTAATTCCATCGTAGGCTTGTTGGACGGTGATGGGTTGGATGAGATTTATCATGTAATCGAGTTAGATTTGTTAGGGTTTGATCCCTAGTATCCATTATGTTCTGAGATTGATGTTGCTATGACTTTGGTGTGCTTAATGCTTGTCACTAGGGCCCGAGTGCCATGATTTCAGATCTGAACCTATTATGTTTTCATGAATATATGTGTGTTCTTGATCCTATCTTGCAAGTCTATAATCACCTACTATGTGTTATGATCTGGTGTCAGGACCCCGACCCTAAGTCACACCGATCTAGGATGTAACACATCATATCACTTTGCGGCCTCACGCACGGTATTCCCACGGGTGCCACCTTACCTGGCCCAAGACCGTTTGCGCCTTTTGGCTCACGTATATGATAGTGCTGCTAGCATCCATATGACAAAGAACACGGGCTGACATGGCTAGTCGTAAACCCAAAGTGGCACAAACTTACAGGGACAGGCATCCATGACCCAGCATCGAACGTGTCAGTCATCAGCGAGTGAATCCAGGCTGTAGCACTGGGCTAACAGGACTCCGGTGAACCGGGCTGTAGCGGGCTAACAGGACTCCGGTATTCATCGTGTGACATTTCCCCGAAGGGACATACACAGGAACGAAGAAGGACACATGCCGGCCAACCTAAGTGTTCCGGAGCAGTAGCAAGCTACCATGGCTGAGTGGAAGCACTAGGAGACATTTCCCGGTAAGAGAGGCTACTAAGGATAAACAACTAGATAGTCAGATCCCACACATACCAAGCATTTCAATAACATACACACAATATGCTCGATATGTGCAAATACAACATGGCATCACAACATGACCCTACAACTCAAGTATTTATTCAATAGGCTCCGAGGAGCGAGATATTACAAACATGGGTCCCATGACCCAACACTCAGAGCATACAAGTCAAAGCACAAGCAGAAGCTTAACATGTCTGAGTATAGACATCTACAAATGAAAAGACTGAGAAGCCTGTCTATCTACCAGATCCTGCCGAAGGCACAATATCGTAGCTGAGGTAACAAGCTAAACGTCGAAGTCCACGCGGTACTACTAGCGAGACTGAAGTCTCTCTGCAAAAACATAAATTAAGCAACATGAGTACAAATGTACCCAGCAAGACTTACATCAGAACTAACTACATATGCATCATTATCAACAAAGGGGGTGGTGGGGTTTAACTACAGCAAGCCAGCTTTGACTCGGTGGCTAACCTGAACTACGACTGCAAGTTACTCTTTTGAGGTGGCGCACACGAGTCCACATATTCACCATATCAATACACCACTATGGATCCGCTCCCGTCTCCCTACGAGAACGCCATCCATAGCACTCACGCTTATCTTGCGTATTTTAGAGTATCCACTTTCACTTGTCTATGAACTGTACAGGCAACCCAGAAGTCCTTTATCGCGGACACGGCTATTTGAATAGATCATATTAACCCTGCAGGGGTGTACTTCTTCACACACGCTCTCACCACTTACCGCCGTTTACACGACATGTACTCGGCAACCTTCAAGCAGAAGCCCAGCGAGGGTGTCGGCCACGACCTGACTAACCACACAAGTCTCTCGTCCAGGTTTATCGCCTATTCGGGTTCCATCCGCAAGGAGATCCGGCCGGGGTGTCACTCACGGCCCCAAATGATGTGAGCAGGGTTCCCAAGCCCACCATCCGGGTGCCACTTGGTACACCGTGCCACTGTGCCTAGTCTGTGCCAAGCCCACCTATACCGGGTGCCACTTGGTAGACTACTAACACTACCTACAAACACCAGAAACTAGTTGCAACTTCTGGACAGAGATCAAGTTGATTAATAAGCCGAGAGGGGCCGAGTTACCGGAACCCAATGTGTGGTAGTAGCTGTTCATGGATCACAAACACAGAACTCAGTTCCTGAGGACGGTTTCAATGAGACAACCCACCATGTACTCCTACATGGCCTCTCACCGCTACCTTTACCAAATCGTGTTCACACACTTAGCTCACACACAGTAGGACATATTCACACACCTCTGATTCATTCCCGATGAATCAGACCTGACACAACTCTAAGCAGTAGCAGGCATGACAAACAAGCATGAATGAGTAGGCACATCAGGGCTCAAACAACTCCTACTCATGCTAGTGGGTTTCATCTATTTACTGTGGCAATGACAGGTCATGCAGAGGATAAAGGGGTTCAGCTACCGCAGCAAGTAACAGATGAATCGTTGTTGTCCTAATGCAGTAAAAGAGAGCAGGAGCGAGAGAGTGGGATTTTATCAGAATGAACAAGGGGGTTTTGCATGCCTGGCACTTCTGAAGATAGTATAGTTCTTCATCGGTGTCATCGAACTCATCGTCGGAACCACGTCTATCGAGAGGGGACAAACACTGGCAAACAAGGAAGAACACAATCAATGCAATGCACGATATGATGCATGATCATGACATGGCAATATGCTATGGTTTGAGCTAATGCAACTAGCAACAGGTTAAATGGAGTTAGTTTGAATCTAAGATTCAAATTCAAACTCCATATGTGAGGGTTTAAATGCCATTATATGATTTGTGCTAAACAACAGCTATAAGTTGTTCTAACATGCATGAAAATGGTACAGATGGATAGATTGGATTTTTCTGATCATTTTTCATATATAAAGTATTTGATTTGGAGCTACGGTTGAATTTCTATGATGTTTAGAAGTTTAGTACATTTTCTGGAATTTCCTGAATAAACTTAAATCCAGAAAATGTTTTATTGCATCAGGGTGACGTCACTGTGATGTCAGCAGTCAACAGGGTTGACCAAGGTCAAACCTGACCAGTGGGGTCCACTGGTTAGTGGCACAGTGCTGTTCAGTGTCAATGACAGGTGGGGCCTGGTCAACGGCCATGTCAGCAAGGTCAATGCTGACGCGTGGATCCGCTGGAATTAGACTAATTCTAACTAATTTCTTTAGCCGGTTAATTAAACAGGTGGGGCCCGGCTGTCTGTGGGTCAGGGGTGGTTAACAAGATGGTTAGGCAGCTAATGACGGGTTAGCCGGCGACTAATCGCCGGCGCTAACAGTGCACGACGGCGATCGCCGGCCGGCTGTTTCCGGCCACGGCTGCTTGCGCGGCTTGGCCCGTTGGGGAGTTGCTGCTGCGGGGCTTCGGATGGTGGAAGTGGCATGTGCTGGGGCGGCCGAAGACGACCGCGGCGTCGACCACGACGGCGGCCAGAGCTCGGTCGGTTGCGGGCGCGGGGCTGCAGGGCGGTAGGGAAGGAGCTGGTGGGCTAGATGGCACCCATGGGCCACCAGAAGCACTCTGGTGCCACGGGTCCGGGCGGAGGGGCTCGGGGCAAGGGAGCTGGGCGGCCATGCCGGACGGCGGTGCTCGGGCACGCGGACGGGGGTGCTGTGGCACGGGAACAAGCAAAGCAAAGGAGGGGAACGGAAAGGAGCTGACAGTGAACTCGATGGCGTAGTCGATGAGGTCGGGGACGCACTGGAGCCCGCGAATCCACTGTGAGGTTGCCGGCGACCGGAGGTTGAAGATGAGGACGGGGACGATGCTGCAGGGCTCTTCCGCTCGCGTGGCTTGGCGGAGATGGCGTAGAGGTCGATGGCGGGGCTTCTTGGCGCGTCGGGGAGGCATGGGGAGCACGGTGGCTGCGGTTCCACGGTGGCGAGCGCTCTCGGGTGAGCTCGGGGAAGGGGCTCGAGGGCGAGGGGGGAGAGCAGAGAGTGAGGGAGAGGAGTGAGGGGTCGCGGGGCATCCTCGTGGCGTCGCTAGAACGGCCGGAAGCCCCTCGGTGGCAAGCAGGAGGTGGCCAGGGGCGGCGCGCGGGCGACAGGCAGCAGCCTGCCTGCTCTGGCAAGAGGAGGAAGACGACAGGGAGCTGCGGTGGTGGGCTGGGCTAGTTGGCTGGGCCAGCCAGTTGCGGTGCTGGGCCGCACAGGTAGGTGGGCTGCTCAGGTGAGGCCAGGTAAGCTCTCCCTCTCTTCTGTTTTCTAATTTGTTTCTGTTTTCTAATTATTTGCCTCTGTTTTGAGCTTAGGAAAAATACCAAGGCATTTCCTAAAATCCTGAAAATATTCATGGACACTTGCTGAATTATTTCAGTGGCCCAAAAATAGTTCCAACATTATTTGAACATTTAAATTATTTATATAGAATTTAAATGCCCAAAGTCAAATACAATAAGATTTAATTCAAAAATCCAGAATGGCCTAGAAATATGTGCATCATTTTTGGCAGAGGTTTTCACCTTTAACAAAAATCATGAACTTTTCTAAGGAGCATTTTGGGTTTATTGAAAATATTTTTAGTTGAACCTAGTTGAATTCATTAGGTGCTAGGGTTTGAACATCCCCAATTCAAATTCTGAGAAATTTAAACATGATGCAAGCAAGATGCAAACACTAGGCAGCACCAGAAGCTAGGGATGTGACAACTTGCCCCCACTAAACAAGAATCTCGTCCCGAGATTCAAGCGTAGGGTAGGATGAAGGGAGAACGCAAACTAACATAATCTTCATGATCCAGGTGGCACTCCATCAGAACATTGAACCGATCACCATCTTGTCTCGTCGTCTTGCTCTGAGAACTCCAACTAACATGACAAGAAGAGGAAAGGAAAACTCTAGAAGAATCGATCTTCTCGAAGACTGAACAACTTAGGGTCAAATCATGGGATGAGACATTGACACATCTCTCGAGCTGAGACACGAAGCATACATCTGAAGAAATGGAGTGAGACAGATGACGAGGGCTCTCTAGGTAGACAACAATTCCAGACTTAAGAATGTGGTGATCGATTGTCAATGTAGCGAGGAGTTGAATTGCCATGATACCATAACGGGGCACCTTAGGGAAGGTGACTCGTAGGAATATCCCTTAAGTGGCAAAAAGAATTACATTTGATTTAGAGATCATTGAAACTCTTTATACCGGCTTAAGGCAAATCACAAATGATCATTTGGAAGAGTTCGAAAGAGTGGCATACTCAGTTTGGAAAGGAAACTAGAGTTATAAGACAACTCGGCAAACGGAAGGCACAATCCAATGGATACCGGGGATATAACCTAGTGACTGAGCGTGCTCTCAAGAACTTGAGCATTTCCATATTCATCAGGGTCTTACCAACATCCGTGTCAAGGATCCTGTCAACACAACATACTACCATGATGAATGGTGATGGACGATGCAGATGGAAAGGAAGATAACACCTTCTCAGATTTCACCTTAGCGGGGCCAAGGGGACGAAATCTGGATGATCGACTGAGAAACATTTAGCACTCCGCTTCTAATGTTCTCCTTGATGTGCTAGCGCAACACATTTATTAAACTGGGTTGATATCTAGGACATCAAGTAAAGGTCGGACTTCGGAAACACAAAAATCATAAGGAATAACTACGAAAGTAAATCCATAAGAAATCCTCATGGGGAGGTGGCCAACTTCCTCAATCAAGATACTACAATAATAGGTCTTCCGGCTGGGTGTGTTGGCCACGACATCCACTTTACCGGTTATCGAGGGACCAATATTATAGTTCTTGGGAAAACGTTCCAACCATCATATCTGCCTGAGATTCAGATCTGGTTGGTGTCAGGATATTCCAGACTCATCGAGTCTAGAAAGAAAAATGAAAGTTTGCAACACAAATCGACGAGATGACGTTGCGAGATTCTCGGGAAATGAACTACGATAGTAAGCTCCAAAACATGAGCTGGTTCTGCTACACACATGTGAACATGTTGTCCCAGACAAGCATGACCACATGGTAGTCTTACAACAAAACACTACTGAGTTCTGGTTGGGAACCATCATCGAGGATATCGGAGTTTTGTGCATGATCTAGAATTAACACAACCAATTCCTTTTCCTTGAGCAAATCAATCAGTGGCTTGGTGTGCTAAGGATACATATAGAATGGAGGTTGCAAGTCTCCAAACCACAGAATGCTTCGCACGTATGCATGACCGATTTGGGATGATTCCATAGGAAGCAACATTGACTTTCTCGGATTCACAACGGCAACTTGCATCAAATGCACATGAACTGGAGGAAGTCACTTCTTACATCCGAACATATGCTTCATGGGCTAGCATGATGAAATGCTTTCAAAAGTTTCCAACACTAGCTTAATGCTCAACAAAATCCTGGAGAAGATAAAAATGTTGCTGATGGGCTCAACAACAATTCATCCAGGTTTCCATGAAGGTGGAGTTCCATAATTATGTGAACAAGTGATAGTATTGGTCAGACTAAAGGATGTAATGGTGTATGCTCGAGGGATCAACCAAGAGTAAGACAACATTACGAACATCGTTGGTTCTGATTTGATTTGAGGATAGCCCACACTCAAATCAAAGTTTTGACAAGAAAAATAGATCCAACAACTGATCACGAGGGTCAATTGATGAAAATACCATCTTGCTTCAATACGCACACACAAAGATATCCCTTGGAATGAACTGAGTTGGACAGGTTTTTATCTTCCAATTCTCCAAGTTGTTGTTTAGCTTAACCAACTAACTCAGGGGTATCCCACACAGATTCTTGGAGAATGGGTGGTGTGGAGGAAAACCAACATGATCACGAACTCAACATAGCGGTCAGGTGACGACCTGGTGATACTTCCGAGAAGATATTCAGAAAATCACGAACCACCGATATGTTACTAATCTCGGGAACAATCTTGCTTCTAAGGGCAAGACGAAATGATAAAAAAAACAAGGGATTGGCATAATCCTGACTCATTGATCGAGGAGTGCACTCTGAAATAAGGACTAGGTAGCACGATCAATCTTAGGGCGATGATTCAAAATCAACACGCTAAGAATGAGGATATTGTCCATTTACTACCAAGCAACTAGTTGCTAGGGGTATTGATTTCACACATCATAGTTCATCCGTCGGCATTCCGGTTGCGACAACACGGAAGCCGAGAAATGAATAATCATGGCGAGAAGTATCACTGCAACAAGAATTCATAAGAGGGTGTGCAATTCCAATGATATTCCTGATATAAAAATGGTAATACCTCAAGGTAGAACAAACCAGAAGCTGGATTGCAACTTGATCTGCGGAACACAACTGCTTTGACCCAATCCTGGAAATGGAAAAGGGTACTGGAGTTTGTTTCTCCTAGTCACTCTGGAATAGAATCGCTTGATGGACCACAAGAGTAATAGGCATCGATGAACGAATGCACACATACTCTTGACTATCAATTGATAGACGAGGGTCAGAAGACAACTAAGGAGGGACAACTCGAAAGAACATACGATTTACCGAGTTGTGGATGCATGGATTAGCATGTCGAACGAGTTCAACATAATTCTCCCGGATAACCCAAGCAGAAAGGTAGACCTGGCAGAGTTACAACATAGAATCGAGAACTCATCAGGAGCACTCTGGTGGTGATCCTTGTTCAAAGAACTTCTGCCATAAGTGGTTCATAGTATTTGGAAGAAGGAAATACTACGAGCCTCGAGGACTATCACAAAGGTTACTAATAACCTAAAGCAACGAGCAAACACTATCAACATGAAGTGAGTAGGGTGAGTCTCGGGTTCAAAACCCAGGAGTAGAATACCTACTAACTAAGTGGCATCACGGGATGCTTTCGAGAATGATGGCCAGAATCATCACACTGGGAACACAAAACATGGCAAGACTACTAGATGATCCCCTAAGACACCTAGGGTCATAATAATAACCCCAACATAAATGTCAAGGCAATGGAGTACCTCAACTCACCGATTAGTGTGGTTAAACTGGCCCAAAGAACATCGGGAATGGGAAGAAGGGATTTGCAAATGCATCAGACTATTTAGAAACCTGGGATGACTCGGACAGCATAACGGCTGTAAATGCTCAAAAGATTGGAGACATGCTAGAAAAATGGTGGCATAGCCACTTAGAAGCACAATATCAAGGTTTCGAGATCAAAAATTATCATACGGAAGTAGTAGGAACTGAACCGAGGCTTAAATCCAACAATTCTATAAGTCCACTGATTAGTAACACGTGATCCTGATAGAAAGAAGAGAAAGCCTAGTTCCTTAACCCCGTAGGAAGGATAAGATGACTCAGATTAGAAGGGCATGAGGTATAAGGAGTAAAAAGAGCCTTACGTTCCATCCCACAATCAATTCCCTTATATAACTAAAGATTTTCTAGACTCAACTTCGACCAGTTTGGCTTGGTAATCCTACAGGCAGTCAGGCTCTGATACCAAAGCTGTCAGGACCCCGATCCTAAGTCACACCGATCTAGCATGTAACACATCATATCACTTTGCGGCCTCACGCACGGTATTACCACGGGTGCCACCTTACCTGGCCCAGGACCGTTTGCGCCTTTTGGCTCACGTATATGATAGTGCCGCTAGCATCCATATGACAAAGAACCCGGGCTGACATGGCTAGTCGTAAACCCAAAGTGGCACAAACTTACAGGGACAGGCATCCATGACCCAGCATCGAACGTGTCGGTCATCAGCGAGTGAATCCAGGCTGTAGCACTGGGCTAACAGGACTCCGGTGAACCGGGCTGTAGCGGGCTAACAGGACTCGGTATTCATCGCGTGACATTTCCCCAAAGGGACAGACATAGGAACGAAGAAGGACACATGCCAGCCAGCCTAAGTGTTCCGGAGCAGTAGAAAGCTACCATGGCTCAGTGGAAGCACTAGGAGACATTTCCCGGTAAGAAAGGCTACTAAGGATAAACAACTAGATAGTCAGATCCCACACATACCAAGCATTTCAATAACATACACACAATATGCTCGATATGTGCAAATACAACATGGCATCACAACATGACCCTACAACTCAACGATTTATTCAATAGGCTCCGAGGAGCGAGATATTACAAACATGGGTCCCATGACCCAACACTCAGAGCATTAAAGTCAAAGCACAAGCGGAAGCCTAACATGTCTGAGTACAGACATCTACAAATGAAAAGACTGAGAAGCTTGTCTATCTACCAGATCCTGCCGAAGGCACAAGATCGTAGCTGAGGTAACAAGCTAAACGTCGAAGTCCACGCGGTACTACTAGTGAGACTGAAGTCTCTCTACAAAAACATAAATTAAGCAACGTGAGTACAAATGTACCCAGCAAGACTTACATCAGAACTAACTACATATGCATCATTATCAACAAAGGGGGTGGTGGGGTTTAACTGCAGCAAGCCAGCTTTGACTCGGTGGCTAACCTGAACTACGACTGCAAGTAACTCTTTTGAGGTGGCGCACACGAGTCCACATATTCACCATATCAATACACCACTATGGATCCGCTCCCGTCTCCCTACGAGAACGCCATCCATAGCACTCACGCTTATCTTGCGTATTTTAGAGTATCCACTTTCACTTGTCTATGAACTGTACAGGCAACCCAGAAGTCCTTTACTGCGGACACGGCTATTTGAATAGATCATATTAACCCTGCAGGGGTGTACTTCTTCCCACACGCTCTCACCACTTACCGCCGTTTACACGACATGTACTCGGCAACCTTCAAGCGGAAGCCCAGCGAGGGTGTCGGCCACGACCTGACTAACCACACAAGTCTCTCATCCAGGTTTATCGCCTATTCCGGTTCCATCCGCAAGGAGATCCGGCCGGGGTGTCGCTCACGGCCCCAAACGATGTGAGCAGGGTTCCCAAGCCCACCATCCGGGTGCCACTTGGTACACCGTGCCACTGTGCCTAGTCTGTCCCAAGCCCACCTGTACCGGGTGCCACTTGGTAGACTACTAACACTACCTACAAACACCAGAAACTAGTTGCAACTCCTGGACAGAGATCAAGTTGATTAATAAGCCGAGAGGGGCCGAGTTACCGGAACCCAATGTGTGGTAGTAGCTGTTCATGGATCACAAACACAGAACTCAGTTCCTGAGGATAGTTTCAATGAGACAACCCACCATGTACTCCAACATGGCCTCTCACCGCTACCTTTACCAAATCGTGTTCACACACTTAGCTCACACACAGTAGGACATATTCACACACCTCTGATTCATTCCCAATGAATCAGACCTGACTCAACTCTAAGCAGTAGCAGGCATGACAAACAAGCATGAATGAGTAGGCACATCAGGGCTCAAACAACTCCTACTCATGCTAGTGGGTTTCATCTATTTACTGTGGCAATGACAGGTCATGCAGAGGATAAAGGGGTTCAGCTACCGCAGCAAGTAACAGATGAATCATTGTTGTCCTAATGTAGTAAAAGAGAGCAGGAGCGAGAGAGTGGGATTTTATCAGAATGAACAAGGGGGTTTTGCTTGCCTGGCACTTCTGAAGATAGTATAGTTCTTCATCGGTGTCATCGAACTCATCGTCGGAACCACGTCTATCGAGAGGGGACAAACGCCGGCAAACAAGGAAGAACACAATCAATGCAATGCACGATATGATGCATGATCATGACATGGCAATATGCTATGGTTTGAGCTAATGCAACTAGCAGCAGGTTAAATGGAGTTAGTTTGAATCTAAGATTCAAATTCAAACTCCATATGTGAGGGTTTAAATGCCATTATATGATTTGTGCTAAACAGCAGCTATAAGTTGTTCTAACATGCATGAAAGTGGTACAGATGCATAGATTGGATTTTTCAGATCATTTTTCATATATAAATTATTTGATTTGGAGCTACGGTTGAATTTCTATGATGTTTAGAAGTTTAGTACATTTTCTAGAATTTCCTGAATAAACTTAAATCCAGAAAATGCTTTATTGCATCAGGGTGACGTCACTGTGATGTCAGCAGTCAACAGGGTTGACCCAGGTCAAACCTGACCAGTGGGGTCCACTGGTCAGTGACACAGTGCTGTTCAGTGTCAATGACAGGTGGGGCCTGGTCAACGGCCACGTCAGCAAGGTCAATGCTGACGCGTGGGTTCGCTGGAATTAGACTAATTCTAACTAATTTCTTTAGCCAGTTAATTAAACAGGTGGGGCCCGACTGTCTGTGGGTCAGGGGTGGTTAACAAGATGGTTAGGCAGCTAATGACGGGTTAGCCGGTGACTAATCACCGACGCTAAGCAGTGCACGGCGGCGATCGCCGGCCGGCTGTTTCCGGCCACGGCTGCTTGCGCGGCTGGGCGCGTTGGGGAGTTGCTGCTGTGGGGCTTCGGATGGTGGAAGTGGCATGTGCTGGGGCGGCCGGAGACGACCGCGGCGTCGACCACGACGGCGGCCGGAGCTCGGTTGGGTGCGGGCGCGGGGCTGCAGGGCGGTAGGGAAGGAGCTGGTGGCCTAGATGGCACCCATGGGCCACCAGAAGCACTCTGGTGCCACGGGTCCGGGCGGAGGGGCTCGGGGCAAGGGAGCTGGGCGGCCATGGCGGACGGCGGTGCTCGGGCATGCGGACGGGGGTGCTGTGGCACGGGAACAAGCAAAGCAAAGGAGGGGAAACGGAAAGGAGCTCACAGTGAACTCGATGGCGTAGTCGATGAGGTCGGGGACGCACTGGAGCCCACGAATCCACGGTGAGGTTGCCGGCGGCCGGAGGTTGAAGATGAGGACGGGGACGATGTTGCAGGGCTCTTCCGCTCGCGTTGCTTGGCGGAGATGGCGTAGAGGTCGACGGCGGGGCTTCTTGGCGCGTCAGGGAGGCGTGGGGAGCACGGTGGCTGCGGTTCCACGGCGGCGAGCGCTCTCGGGTGAGCTCGGGGAAGGGGCTCGAGGGCGAGGGGGGAGAGCAAAGAGTGAGGGAGAGGAGCAAGGGGTCGTGGGGCGTCCTCGTGGCGTCGCTAGAACGGCCAGAAGCCCCTCGGTGGCAAGCAGGAGGTGGCCAGGGGCAGCGCGCGGGCGACAGGCAGCAGCCTGCCTGCTCTGGCAAGAGGAGGAAGACGACAGGGAGCTTCGGTGGTGGGCTGGGCCAGTTGGCTGGGCCGGCCAGTTGCGGTGCTGGGCTGCATAGGTAGGTGGGCTTCTCAGTTGAGGCCAGGTAAGCTCTCCCTCTCTTCTGTTTTCTAATTTGTTTTTGTTTTCTAATTATTTGCCTCTGTTTTGAGCTTAGGAAAAATACCAAGGCATTTCCTAAAATCCTGAAAATATTCATGGACACTTGCTGAATTATTTCAGTGGCCCAAAAATAGTTCCAACATTATTTGAACATTTAAATTATTTATATAGAATTTAAATGCCCAAAGTCAAATACAATAAGATTTAATTCAAAAATCCAGAATGGCCTAGAAATATGTGCATCATTTTTGGCAGAGGTTTTCACCTTTAACAAAAATCATGAACTTTTCTAAGGAGCATTTTGGGTTTATTGAAAATATTTTTAGTTGAACCTAGTTGAATTCATTAGGTGCTAGGGTTTGAACATCCCCAATTCAAATTCTGAGAAATTTAAACATGATGCAAGCAAGATGCAAACACTAGGCAGCACCAGAAGCTAGGGATGTGACATCTGGCAACCCCGAAGTGACAATAATCGGGACCACTCCCGGTGATGACCACAGTTTGAGGAGTTCATGTATTTACTATTTGCTAATGCTTTGTTCCGGTTCTCTATTAAAAGGAGGCCTTAATATCCCTTAGTTTCCAATAGGACCCCGCTGACATGGGAGGGTAGGACAAAAGATGTCATGCAAGTTATTTTCCATAAGCACGTATGACTATATACGGAATACATGCCTACATTACATTGATGAACTAGAGCTAGTTCTGTGTCACCCTATGTTATGACTGTTACATGACGAACCGCATCCAACTTAATTATCCATCGCTAATCCGGTGCCTATGAGTTTTCCATATACTAGTTCTCGCTTATTTACTTTTCCGTTGCTACTGTTACAATCACTACAAAATACCAAAAACATCACTTTTGCTGTCTTTACTTTTGTTGCCGTTACCACCACTATCATATTACTTTGCTACTAAACACTTTGCTGCAGATACTAAGTTTCCAGGTGTGGTTGAATTGACAACTCAGCTGCTAATACTTGAGAATATTCTTTGGCTCCCCTTGTGTCGAATCAATAAATTTGGGTTGAATACTCTACCCTCGAAAACTGTTGTGATCCCCCATACTTGTGGGTTATCAAGACCTTTTTCTTGCGCCGTTGCCGGGGAGCATAGCTCTATTCTTTGAGTCACTTGGGATTTATATCTGCTGGATACTATGAAGAACTTGAAAGACGATCGAACTACTATTTTGCCCTCAACTACGAGGGGAGGTAAGGAACTACCATCTAGCTTTGCACTAGATTCTCCTTCTATTATAAGTAAGCTTGCGACACCTAAACCTGCTACTGCTATGAATTCTGATATGTCGCATGTTATTGATGATGCCACTTCTGCTATGCATGATACTTATGATGAAACTACTTCTATGCCTGATAATACTATGCCTCTTGGTAAATTTCTCGATGAGCAAATTGCTAGGTCTAGAGAAAGAGAAATTATTAAATCTGAATACGATGATGATAGTGATGATGAGAATATGCCTGCTATTCCTGAGGGTTATCTTTTTGATGCAGAATCTTCTGCAGCTATTTTTGCTTGCCAGGATAGATATGAACTTAAGAGGTTGCTAGTTAAATGGAGTAAAGAAACTCTTAGAGATAGAATGAGACCTGACCCTGCTTTTGGTACTTCACCTATCTGTGTTCCCGATAAGGATTATTATGATTTTTCTGTTGATCCAGATATAATTACCTTGGTTGAATCTGATCCTTTCTATGGTTATGAATCTGAAACTCTGGTGGCACATCTTACTAAGCTGAATGATATAGCTTCCCTATTTACTAATAATGAGAGATCGTGCTACCTTTATTTACTCAAAATATTTCCGTTCTCATTAAAGGGTGATGCCAAGATATGGTATAATTCTCTTGATCCTGGTTGTGTGCAAAGTCCCCAGGATATGATTTATTACTTCTCTTCTAAATATTTCCCTGCTCATAAGAAACAAGCTACTTTGAGGGAAATATACAACTTCGTGCAAATTGAAGAAGAGAGTCTCCCACAAGCTTGGGGGAGGCTTCTTAAGTTACTTAATGCTTTGCCTGATCATCCTCTTAAGAAACCTGAAATACTTGATATCTTTTATAATGGACGAACAGATGGTTCCAGAGATTACCTGGATAGTTGTGCTGGTTCTCTTTTCAGGGAAAGAACACCGGATGAAGCTGAAATTCTATTGAATAATATGTTGACAAATGAAAATAATTGGGCACCTCCTGAGCCAGCTCCAGAGCCAATTACTGAGCCTATTCCTAAACCAACTCCGAAGAAGAGAGGCGTTCTATTTCTCAGTCCCGAAGATATGCAAGAGGCAAAGAAATCTATGAAAGAAAAAGGTATTAAAGCGGAAGATGTTAAGAATTTACCTCCTATTGAAGAAATACATGGTCTTAATTTACCGCCTGTGGAAGAAGTATATGATCTCAACTACCTATTTACCGAAGAACCTCCCGATATCCCGACACAGGTAGTAAAGGTAAATTCTCTCTATAGATATGATAAAGCTGAAGTCCCTCCTACTAAAGTTGCTAGTCAGTGCTTGGATGAGTTTGATGACTTTATGTTTAAGCAAGATGACTTTAATGCTTATTTTGGTAGACAATTAAAACAAAATACCTTTATGATTAAACACTTGGGTGATTATATGGCTGATATTAGAGGTGAACTTAAACTTGTTAGCAAACATGCTTCTATGGTCACCACTCAAGTAGAACAAGTACTTAAAGCTCAGAAAGAAGTGCTTGATGAAATGAATAGTAAGAAAAATGATTATACTGTTAGAGTGGCTACTAGAACTGGTAGAATGACTCAGGAACCTTTGTATCTTGAAGGCCACCCTAAGAGAATCGAGAAAGATTCTCAGAGAAATAATATCGATTTACCTAGTTCTTCTAAGAGGAAGAAAAAGAAAAATGATAGGACCTTGCAAACTTCTAGTGAACCTATTACTGAACCACCTGAGAATCTAATGATATCTCTATTTCTGATGCTGAAACACAATCAGGTGATGAACACGAACCTAGTGAAAATGTTAATGATGATGTTCATGTTGATGCTCAACCTAGTAATGATAATGATGTAGAGGTTGAACCTGCTGTTGATCTTGATAACCCACAATCAAAGAATCAACGTTATGATAAAAGAGACTTTGTTGCTAGGAAGCATGGTAAAGAAAAAGGATGATGAGGATTTTGAGCGCTTTGCTGAAATGATTAGACCCATCTTTTTGCGTATGCGATTAGCTGATGTGCTCAAAACAAATCCTTATGCTAATTATATGAAGGATATCATTACTAATAAAAGAAAGATACCTGAAACCGAAATTTCCACCATGCTTGCTAATTATAATTTTAAGGGTGGAATACCAAAGAAACTTGGAGATCCCGGAGTACCTACTATACCATGCTCCATTAAGAGAAATTATGTTAAAACTGCTTTATTTGATCTTGGAGCTGAAATATCTTTGCAAATGGCTGATAAATCAACTGCCATACCTATCGGTATTTGTGAGGATGTGCCTGTTGTGGTTGCAAACGTTACTATTTTAACAGACTTTGTTATTCTCGATATTCCCGAGGATGATAGTATGTCTATTATTCTTGGAAGAACTTTCCTTAATACTGCAGGTGCTGTTATTGATTGCAACAAAGGCAATGTCACTTTTCATGTTAATGGCAATGAGCACACGGTACACTTTCCGAGGAAACAACCTCAAGTTTATAGTATCAACTCTATTGGAAAAATTCCATCGATTATATTTGGAGGTTTTGAATTTCCTCTACCTACTGTTAAGAAAAAGTATGATATTCTTATTGTTGGGGATTTTCATATCCCCGTTGAGGTAACTTAGTGCTATTCGAAATTTCTCCGGTTCCATGATTATCGGAATGAGTTTGTTAACAAGACTTGATCAACCTTGTTAGTGGATTCTTTTTGATGAGCATGGTATGGATGAAACTAGAAGCACAACCTTCTGTACCCTCTTTATATTTTCTGTTATTTAGTAGAAATAAAGTAAAATAGTATTTTTCTGTCTGTCTCCCGACTTATCCGTGCAATATAAAAATATCCTGAAAATAGAAGTCCTCAGAATGCCATGCCAATTTAATATGATTTTTTCGGGAATATTTGAGGATTTACTGTGCAAAAATCACCGCGGGGGGAGCTGCCACCTGACCACGAGGGTGGAGGGCGCGCCCTACCAACCTGGGCGCGCTCCCCTGCCTCGTGGGCCCATGGTGGCCCTCCTCCACTTATTCCTGCACCCATCTTCTTCCGCTGTTTCACAGAAACACGAAAAACCAACTCAAGCACGAGTTCCAGCCCCCGTTGCTGTGATTTTCGATCTCCTTGCTCAAAGCACCTCTCGCAAAACTGCTTGGGGAGACTGTTCCTTGGTATGTGACTCCTCCATTGGTCCAATTAGTTTTTGTTCTAGTGCTTTATTCATTGCAAATTTGTGCTGCATAGGTGACCATGTTCTTGAGCTTGCATGTCAAATTTATATGGTTCCAAGTAGTTCCAATGCTTTATATAGGCTCTAGGCACTTGTGGGAGTTGTTACTATCAATTTTATTGAAGATGGTTCACTTTTATTTGAAGTTACTAAAAAATTTCAGAAATTTTTCAGAGGAAACAATATGTTTAGGAGGATGTTCCAAGGTGGTTCTTCAAGGAAGCAAGGTCCCAGACTTGGAATACGTGATGCTGACGAGGAACCACCAAGAGACGCTCCTGTGAGGCCCTGTGAATGGCCTTCGGAAAATTTTATGAATCAAGTGGGAATCAAAGAAGAATTTAGCGCATATTTGCACAACGCCGGTCTTGAGGACTTTGAAGCTGACAAATGCCCCCAATATCATGATCTCACAAGTTCATTTGTGAGGAGGTTTGAGTTTTCATCTTCACAGAGGAAGCAGATGAGTACGAGAGGAGAGCGGAGGCTGCTCGACGCCACGCTACAGCTCAGGCGGCGATAGCAGCAGTATCACAGTATGACCCCAGCTTCACCTACGGGTATCCGCCAGGCTATCCCTAGCAATAGACCAACTTAGGCCAAAAGCCTAAGCTTGGGGGAGTACGTATTTCCCACCGACATTACATTCATGTTCACACACACTCATTGCTAGATGTCGGTGCTCATACTCTTTCACTGTAATATCTATGCTAGTTTATTTTCTTTTTCCTGCTTTCTTCTTGTGTGTTTGATAAACCTTGAGAAAAAAACCAAAAAATTTAGTAGTAGTTTATTTCTTTTCTGTAGTAATTAAAAAGAAAACCCAAAAATATTTCCCGTTCTTCTTTTGCTTGTTGGGAGCTTTCCCGTGTAAATAGTTTTTCTTTTCTTTTCCTTTCTTTGGGGGTCGAGAAGACTATATTGAAATTGCTTAGTGGCTCTTATATGCATGAATGATTATTTAACTTAGAGCCCATATTACTTGTCTTCTCTCTTGAGTTGAATGCTTGCAAATTCCAGCTTAGTCCAATGCATGTGCACTCTTATTAATATACACATCGTTCAGTCGTGCAAGTGAAAGGCAATAATGATGATATATGATGGACTTATTGGGATGAGAAAAGCTGGTATGAACTCGACCTCTCTTGTTTTTGTAAATATGATGATTCATCGTTCCTGAGTTAGCTATTATGAAGTAAACATATTTGCAATGACATTTAGAGATTATAGTTGCTTGTGCCATGCTTGATTAGCTATGAGTTATAATGGTTTACCTTGCGTGCCAACATGCTATTAGAATGATTATGATGTGGTATGATGGGATGGTATCCTCCTTTAAATGAATGGAGTGACTAGATTTGGCACATGTTCACGCATGTAGTTGAATCAAATCAACATAGCCTTCATGATATTTATGTTCATGGTAGATTATATCCTACTCATGCTTGTATTCGGTGTAAATTAATTTTAATGCATGTTCACGACTGTTGTCGCTCTCTCAGTTGGTCGCTTCCCAGTCTTTTGCTAGCCTTCACCTGTACTAAGCGGAAATACTGCTTGTGCATCCAAACTCCTTAAACCCCAAAGTTGTTCCATATGAGTCCACTATACCTTCCTATATGCGGTATCTACCTGCTGTTCCAAATAAATTTGTATGTGCCAAACTCCAAACCTTCAAATGAAATTCTGTTTTGTATGCTCGAGCAGCTCATGTTTCAACTAGGGATGCCCTTATCTTCCATGTTAGGTGGTTATTCTCGAGAGGAGTGGACTCCGCTCCTCATTCACAAGAAAATGGCTGGTCTTCAAGATGCCCAGTCCAATGCTTTATGCAAACTAAATCAAAATAACTGCAAACAAAACTCCCCCGGGGACCCGTTGAATGTTGGAGGCACTCGTTGTTTCGAGCAAGCCATGGATTGATGATTGTGGATGAGGGGGGGTATAAACTTTACCATTCTGTTTGGGAACCGCCTATAATTTGTGTAGCATGGAAGATATCGTCATCTCATAGTTGTTGCGTTGACAACAAAAGTATGCTGCTCAAAATATTATTCAATCTCTATTTTTAAACCGAGCTCTGGCACCTCTACAAATCCCTGCTTCCCTCTGCGAAGGGCTTATCTATTTACTTTTATGTTGAGTCATCACCCCTCTTATTAAAAAGCACCCGCTGGAGAGCACACTGTCGTTTGCATTCATTATTGTTGGTTTATATTGGGTATGACTTGACTGGATCTCTTTTACCATGAATTACAATGTTTAGTCAGTCCTTGATCTTTAAAGGTGCTCTGCATTTATGTTTTCGGTTTCAGAAAGGGCTAGCGAGATACCATTTTGTTATATCATGTTATGATTATTTTGAGAAAGTGTTGTCATATGAGTTTTATTATTATGGCTCGCTAGCTGATTATGCTATTGATATGAGTAATTGTGAGACCTGCGTGTTATTGTGAGTATGGTTAGTTCATAATAATTGCTGAAACTTGAATGCTGGCTTTTCATGTTTACAACAACAAGAGCAAACAGAGTTCGTAAAAGTTTTTCTTTTTCTCTTTCAGTTTGTCAACTGAATTGCTTGAGGACAAGCAAGGGTTTAAGCTTGGGGGAGTTGATACGTCTCTGTCGTATCTACTTTTCCAAACACTTTTGCTCCTGTTTTGGACTCTAACTTGTATGATTTGAATGGAACTAACCCGGACTGACGCTGTTTTCAGCAGAATTGCCATGGTGTTGTTTTATGTGCAGAAAATAAAAGTTCTCGGAATGACCTGAAACTCCACGGAACACCTTAGAAAAATAATAAAAAATTGTCGCCGAAGATGAAGACCAGGGGGCCCACACCCTTTCCACGAGGGTGGGGGGCGCCCCCTGGGCGCGCCCCCCTACCTCGTGGGCCCCCTGGTGGCCCTCCAATGCCAACTCCAACTCTATTTATTGGCTTTCGGGGAAAAAATCAGAGAGAAGAAATCATCATGTTTTACAATACGGAGCCGCCGCCAAGCCCTAATCTCTCTCGGGAGGGCTGATCTGGAGTCCGTTCGGGGCTCCGGAGAGGGGGATTCGTCGCCGTCGTCATCATCAACCATCCTCCATCACCAATTTCATGATGCTCACCGCCGTGCGTGAGTAATTCCATCGTTGGCTTGCTGGACGGTGATGGGTTGGATGAGATTTATCATGTAATCGAGTTAGTTTTGTTAGGGTTTGATCCCTAGTATCCACTATGTTCTGAGATTGATGTTTCTATGACTTTGCTATGCTTAATGCTTGTGACTAGGGCCCGAGTGCCATGATTTCAGATCTAAACCTATTATGTTTTCATGAATATATGTGTGTTCTTGATCCTATCTTGCAAGTCTATAGTCACCTACTATGTGTTATGATCCGGCAACCCCGAAGAGACAATAATCGGGACCACTCCCGGTGATGACCATAGTTTGAGGAGTTCATGTATTCACTATGTGCTAATGCTTTGTTCCGGTTCTCTATTAAAAGGAGGCCTTAATATCCCTTAGTTTCCAATAGGACACCGCTGCCACGGGAGGGTAGGACAAAAGATGTCATGCAAGTTCTTTTCCATAAGCACGTATGACTATATACGGAATACATGCCTACATTACATTGATGAACTGGAGCTAGTTCTGTGTCACCCTATGTTATGACTATTACATGACGAACCACATCCGGCATAATTATCCATCGCTAATCCGGTGCCTACGAGTTTTCCATATACTGGTTCTCGCTTATTTACTTTTCCGTTGCTACTGTTACAATCACTATGAAATACCAAAAACATTACTTTTGCTGTCTTTACTTCTGTTGCCGTTACCACCACTATCATATTACTTTGCTACTAAACACTTTGCTGCAGATACTAAGTTTCCAGGTGTGGTTGAATTGACAACTCAACTGCTAATACTTGAGAATATTCTTTGGCTCCCCTTGTGTCGAATCAATAAATTTGGGTTGAATACTCCACCCTCGAAAACTGTTGCGATCCCCTATACTTGTGGGTTATCAACACACTTCCTTGCGTGCAAAGATGTAGCTGGTGGGTCCCAGCAGTCAGGGGGCGAATCATTTTTTTTGCCCGGACGTACTTCCTTGCGTGTGGGGGTGTCGCTGCTGGCTCCCAACGGTCAGGGGGGCGAATCGTTTTGTTTTTTTGCCCGGACGCACTTCCTTGCATGCGAAGATGTAGCTGGTGGGTCCCAGCAGTCAGGGGGAAACGTTTTTTTTGTGAAATACAGTGGCCCGTCCTGTGGGTCCTAGTTGTCAGGTGGAGGAATCATTATTTTCCACGTAATAAGGAGGCACTTCCTTGCTGCGGCCGTGGACCCAGCTGTCAGCCTCTCCACGTACAGTCCACGTCCGATGGAAGTCGTTCCTTGACCATGTTGACCACGCCGCGCCGAGAGCAGAAGGGCGGTGGAAGACGGCGAGGCCTAGGAAGGGGACGACGGGGAGCCGGGGAAGACGCGGTAGTGGAAGCCCGCGCAGAGAGGTGTACGAGGGTTCACTGGTTCGGCTGCGGTGTGAGGCTGCCATCGCCGCAGGGCCTGGCCAGCGGTGGGAATAGTAGGGGCAGTGAGGCCTCCGCGGCAGCACAGCCGGCCATGGGAGGCAGGAGCATCCGGCACGACCGGCGCTGCTTTGGGCGGCTGGAGCAAGAAGACCAGAGGTTGAAGAAGCACTACGACCGTTGGTTGGACATCGTACGGTCACTGGAGCTAGAACCGTTCATATTGACTAGAGTTGACAAAGGCCCCCGTCCCAGTCAACTTAGTAGGCCCACAAGTCGGCCTCCCACCATGGTGGGTCCCAGCTAGTAGGGGGAGTATTCATTTTTTTTGTGCGTAATAAGGAGGCACTTCCGGTGGGTCCGAGCTGACAGCGCGGGCCCGTCCGGTGGGTCCCAACAGTCAGGGGGGAAACGTTTTTCTGCAAAATAAGGTGGCCCGTCCGGTGGGTCCCTGCTGTCAGGTGGAGGAATAATTATTTTGTGTGTAATAAGGAGGCACTTCCTTGCGGCCGCCTGGACCCAGCTGTCAGCCTCTCCACATACAGTACTCTTACGATGGAAGTCGGTAGTGGACCACGCCACGCCGAGAGCACCAGGGCGGTGGTCCGGACAATGGCGAGGCCTAGGAAGGGGACGACGCGGAGCCGGGGAAGACGCAGCAGTGGTAGCCCGCACGGAGAGGAGTACGAGGGTTCACTGGTTCGGCTGCAGTGTGAGGCTGCCGTCGCCGCAGAATAACAAGGGGTGTGGGTGCTTAGAGGGATGGCCTAGCCAGCGGTGGGAGTAGTACGGGGCGGTGAGGCCTCCGCGACATCACAGCCAGCCATGGGAGGCAGGAGCACGCAACACGACTGGCGCTGCTTTGGGCGGCTGGAGCAAGAAGACCAGAGGTTGAAGAAGCACTACGGCCGTTGGATGGACATCGTACGATCACTGCAGCTAGAATCGTTTATATTGACTAAGTTGACAAAGCCCTTGGTACGCGTCAACTTAGTAGGCCCACAGCTCGGATTTGGCAGAGAACATATAGCCCATTTGCGATTTGTAAGAATGTACAACCCATTTTTCAACTCTAATGGAATTTACTACAACCCATTTACAGTTTTTTAAAAGTACAGCCCAACTTCTAGCTAGGACAACGATTAATAATTTCAAACAACCGCTCAAAACAGAATTCAAAAAAATTCCCACATTTTGATGGGATCCGAAATATTTTTATCCGAAATTTCTGGTCAGATTAAATATAATTTCAAAAAAAAGTTGTATCACGTTAAAATCCAATGAAATATTGCGCGCGCAACAAGTAATGAAATTAAAATATCCAAATTCCAAAAATAATATATTTTTCAAACTAATTACGTGTTTGGTGCATAGTAATTGCCCAGTTATTATAATTACATCCCATTTATTATTTCTTAAAGTCCATTTACTTGTTAAGTCTAATGCATACCTCCTAGGAAACTTTGCAGCCCAGCGGGGCGGATAACAAGTTGACCCGGATATTGTGTACAACTGTCGGCCCAGTTGCATTGCTGATGTTGAAAAAAAAAGGCCTGTGTAGTACAGTACAACCTAACATGGTTACTCTGCCCACATTCAGCGACATCGGAAAGGCCCAAACAAGGCTTCTGTATAACTTTTTGAACTCACTGAGCTCAACTAATAACTTAAGAAAAAAGTTAGATTACAGTGGAACCTAATTAAAAGCTATCACGAGCAAATAAATGATTCTACGGGTCCCACTTGTGCGTGTGTGTGCGCGCGCGCGCGCGTGTGTGTGTGTGTGTGTGTGAGAGAGAGAGAGAGAGAGAGAGAGACCCATCGGTCGATGCTCGTAAATATATCTTTCAGCCATATGCATTGCTGATGCTCAGTAAAAACTTATATAGTTGACACAATCATATAGAACATCATAGCACACTGAACTTGCATACAAAAATTTCACGCAGGCGGCACAATCAGGATGGAAGCAGTGGATCACTACGGGAAGGGCTATGTTGAAACCAACGAAGTCGTACATAATGGTTCATCGTCTTTATAAATGACGGGGAAATATCTTGAAAGTTGTGCAAACAAAAGAGACAAACAACACAATAAGTTCTGCTAGCACATTAAGTTGACGTACAACCCTTTCTAAAAAAAGTTCAGGTACAAAACTAGAATAGGTCACAATCAAATGTACTGGCATATCAGTGCTTCAGACCCATAGCTCGGATTTAACTAGTACTATCTGACAAGATTCAGTTGTTACCTCAAATTAGAGCACATCCAGGCAGTCAGCCCTGCCTCTTCTCCCAAAGAAGCAGTGGCCTCCGCCGTGCGATGGAGTAGGCCCTGTGCCATCCATCGTTCCGAGCAACACGGGGAAAGTCTGAAGTTGACTCCTGTAATGGACGTCGTCGACGGACCCTGGCACCAGCGGCGGCGGTAGGACTTTGATTGATGGATTGAGCACTTCTTCGACATGCACGAACACTCGATACAGGTACATCCCTAATGTGGTCCGCGGCGGCCTTGGTGGCGATGAATAGTACAACCCCGGTTCCTGCACCGGTATCTCAACACCAATAACCTTCGGTATGGTGGACGGCTTCTTCATCCATGCCATAACAGTCAGAGCCCAGCTATCTGGAGGAACAAACATAATTACGAGCTCACCTCCAAGGTCGTTGATAAGCTCGTTCATGGACTCGTTGTTCCAAGCACGTCGAGGCATGCCGTGGAAGGTAAGCTTTGTTAAAAGCTCAAGCTCAGAGGGAACCAAGCCCCATCTTGGGTGCCACCGATCAAAGCTCACCAGCGCGCCATCGCAGAACAAACACCGGGAAGATTCGAACACACGACTGCAGTCGAAAGTTGTCCGGAACCTGACGAAGAAATCAGCCGGTGGCGGACAGAGTTCGACGACCAAGGTACTTATTTGGATGCCGTGCACAATGCCAAGAGCTTTGACAATGTCATCCAGCGAGACGGGAGGCCGGTCGCCGTTGATGGTTACTATCAGCACTTTACCGGCAAACTGGTCTCAAGCGCCACCATGCCACTGTTGAGCGACAGCATGCAACGACCGAAGGTAGGACGGACCTCAGGATCTCCGGCTCGGAGATCCGTGTTGACCAGCGACATGATAGTGCGCTTGAGTGCAGGGAGTACAGGAGGGGGATTTGGGGGAACTGGAGTAGGAATCGAGATTCCAGAGGTGGGGGAGGGGCGGGAGACAGGGGATGAAAATGTAGCATGAATTTCGAGCACACGCCAATATGCTCTCGGCGTGCAAGCGCACGAAAACACCGGTGGCGCCCACATGTCGGCCTAAGAGTCCTTATTCTTTCTTTTTTGGCGAGCCTGGCCTTTTTTTCAGGATCTTTTGAGAGCCCGATCCGAGAGTCATAATTGACCTGTTTGGCATTGCATTACTACTCGGCCCATATTCAACGACACCTCACTGACCCAAACAAGTGTACATCATCGAAAACACAGTGAGCTCAAATTATATAACTTGAAAAAATGAGATATACTCTGAACACTGGAGAATGCTGATGCCCTCATTTAGCCCACTAGTAGCTCGAGACGATAAACAGTTCGAAACAACGATATATACAACATTCAAACACTGACTAGTGACTACTACTGACATAAACAGCAAGACATGATAGTTCATAAGAAGTCTTGCTACACCACCAAAACGTACCCATCTGCAGCACTCAGACTCTCGTGATCCAGACGAGAATGACATTCTAAATAGAAGCAACTATTACATAGAAAGAGTGACATAGACGAGGATGACCAAATGACAAGGAATATGCATAACAAAAGAAAGAACTACCCATCCAGAACCAGCAGCAAAGACAACAAACTCATTCGAAGAGATGATCCAACACCATCATAATTTGCAGCCCCGCTTCAGCGACCAGTGATCCGGAGACACCAGTACTCCACCCTATCGATGCAACAGCCCAGTTACCTATCAACCTGAAGGCTTGAACCACATCACTTCCTGTCGTAATTGAGACATCCAAGGATCAAAGTTAATCCGGATACCTTTGTCATTCTCACCTTCTTTTGGCTATAGGCTGTATCATTGACAATCAGGGGAGTTTGCTCCCGAACTCCTAGGGCTCGCCGTGTAGACACAGTTTTCCATAGCAAGCAGAGCCTCTCTACCATCAAGGTCCTTGCCAACGGTGATCTCCTGGTTAATCGGATAATTGAGTCCGAGAAATAGAGTGTGTGAACCAAGGCTGTTTACGTGCCTCCAACTAAAAATCCTATAGGCCCCAACAAGCCGGTATCCTGCTCATAGACGTAACAACCACTGTCCATATACTCACGTTTTACACGGTGCTTGTATACAGTGGGGTTTTTGCAATATAACTTTTCCGGCTCATGTGTCCGAATGATCATCAGTCTTTTGTCGTCGTCTGATCGAGCGAGGAACCAGTTCTGCTTCCCTATTTTTCGCAAAGGTGGTGTAATTAAAAAGGGCAGTAACTGTAGGGACACTGCATCATATCAAAAAGGACAAGCATTGTTAATTTAAGATCAACATTGTTTAGAGTATGAGTAGGATAATGCAAGAAACATCATCGATATGTCCCTGTTGGAACTGGGAGGAAAATACAGGGAAATGTATACTGGGTTCAAAAATATAGAAGTGCCATGCATGGTTATACTCATGTTATCTCGCAATCAATTCTTCACGGGAAACTACCATGTCATGCATGTTATGTAATCATGTTCTGTCCTCACAAACAAATTCTCCAAGGTAACTAACAGAACATGCATTGTTATATACTCGTGTTCTATGGGCAAAATTTTTGTGAGGATATTATTCTAGCCATTGATTGCTGAAGGGCGAATATAGGTATGTACACATGGTAAGCATTGCAGGATTTCACTACTTCCAAATATAGAGTTCCCCATATGCACATTTACTTCCCTAATGTATGGTTAGATGAAACCAACAGTGTGGTGCATGTTTCTACATCATGAAAATGAGGAACTAACATGGCCATTGATACACACTCATATTTAGTAGTAGTATATAGATTAATGTAAAATAAGGATAATATCCATATATTCCGAACCGTTTGATTATTCAGGGTACAAATTGGCTGTAATGACATGGTCACAATCGCATGAATTAACTCATTCCAAATATAGCTGATTTATGGCGTCTCTAATATATTGTCATAGTTCTACTCAAATTCTGCTCAAACAGGGATATGCACTAGTAGAAAAACACCTATTAGTCCCGGTTCATAAGGGCCTTTAGTCCCGGTTCATGAACCGGGACTAATGGGTCGTTACTAATACCTCCACCCATTAGTCCCAGTTCAAACACGAACCGGGACCAATGTGCCTCCACATGGCCCTGTGCGCCGAGCCCAGTCAGGGGGCCTTTGGTCCCGGTTGGTGACTCCAACCGGGACCAAAAGGCATCCACACGTCTGCATTCCAGTGGCTGGGGTTTTTGTTTTTTAAAGGAGGGGGGTTGGGGGTTTTGGGGGGTTAATTTAGGTGTTTCATATATTGTGTTAGCTAGCTAATTAGTAGAGAGAAGTGTCCTCTCTTATGTCCGTGCATGGTCGACGCTACATACTATATATACATAAGTGATCGAGAGAACCATTCAGTACAGAAGTTCGTCATGCATACCGAGAGAAGTGATCGATCGACCTCTCCTTCTCCGAGAGATTGGTCGAATAACATGTTTTCATATCATGTATCCGACGCTACTGGCTACATACATGTACAATATGTATAAGATCTCTTAATTACACAAACCCCTAGCATTTGAAATCAATTTCCACATGGTATTCTCCGGCTTTACTGATGACGTGTTCAAGAAAGAATCCCGCCAATTCCTCTTGAATTGCTTTCATGCGATCTGGTTCTAGGAGTTCATCCCGCATCTGCCACGTCTAATTTGAAGAAGGGGGTTAATTAATACATATATATGAATGAAACTCAACAGAAATGATGGTGTAATAAAATGAAATTGTGAATATTATTGCTTACGCACTTCATATTGTCTTCTAGAGTAGCCCCGCTTGTTTTTCAAAGTCGCGGTATGGATGAACTCGCACACGTAGTATCCACAGAAATCATTCCCTTCCTCCTGCCACAAGCACTTTACGAGAAATAGAGGTCAATCAAACTGATAATGAAGCCTATAGCTATAGAATCAACGGGAGATGCGTGCAACTAGCTAGCCAGTAGTACTTCCATTGCTGGTTCATCTGCGTGCATTATATATAATTAAGTGTGTCAGAAATCATTACAGAACATCATGAATAGATAATTAAGTGACCAAATTAATAGAAGTTCATCATCACATTAAAACCAAAGTACATACATAGTTCTCATCTAACAACATAAAGCTCTGCAGAGCATCTAAATTAATTAAACCATACACTGAAACTATGTAAAACATTTCAATGCGAAAACAAATGCGATCATAATCGCAACCAATGTAACAACTGATCCAACGGCATAATGATACCAAGCCTCAGTATGAATGACATATTTTCTAATCTTTCTAATCTTCAAGCGCATTGCATCCATCTTGATCTTGTGATCATCGATGACATCCGCAACATGCAACTCCAATATCATCTTCTCCTCCTCAATTTTTCTAATTTTTTCCTTCAAAAAATTGTTTTCTTCTTCAACTAAATTTAACCTCTCGACAATAGGGTCGGTTGGAATTTCCGGTTCAACAACCTCCTAGATAAATAAAATCTATGTCACGTTGGTCGGCATAATTGTCATAAACAATAAATGAACCAATAGTTATGAAAAGATAATATATACCACATCTGAATCATAGACAGGACGAGGGCCGACGGGGCCGGATACCAAAACCATCGCACTATATAAGATGCAATAATAAAAGTAAGAAAATTATACAAGTATCTATATAAACATACAAGTAAGAGTTTTTTTCCTTTCAGAAAGAAGATAAGAACAAGAGGCTCACCACGGTGGTGCCGGCGACGAGATCGGTGCGGGCGATCGACGGCGGTGAAGACGGGGATTGGACGTGACGGACCGCTAAACCTAGACAAATATTGAGAAAAATGGAGCTTGGAGGTGGAGCTTGGAGAGGAGAAAGCTTAAGTAGTGTGGCTCGGGCATTCCATCGAACACCTCGTGTGCATAGGAGGTGAGCTAGAGCACCACAAAGCTCTCTCCTCGCCGGCCACGAAAAACAGAGCAGTGAGAGTGCTCTGCTCACGGGGTATATATAGGAAATTAATTGGTCCCAGTTCGTGGCTTGAACCGGGACTAAAGGGAAGCCTTTGGTCCCGGTTTAGGCCACCAACCGGGACCAATGGTGGTGGGCTAGGAGCAAGGCACATTGGTCCCGGTTCGTCCCACCAACCGGGACCAAAAGGTCCAGACGAACTGGGACCAATGGCGCACGTGGCCCGGCCGGCTCCCGGGGCTCACGAACCGGGTCAAATGCCCCCATTGGTCCCGGTTCTGGATTGGACCGGGACTAATGGGCTGACCCGGCCTGGACCATTGCCCCCTTTTCTACTAGTGATGCCAATCATCACAAAAAGTTCAAACAGTGTCATGGAGTCATCATTAACATGAGACGGAAACAACTTACATGCGCCGTCCCAGCAATACGTGGTGCCATCTGTTTTGTCGATCGCGTAGATGATGCCATTGTGTTCAATAGCATCACAGAAGTGTGTATCATCTTTGACGATGATCCACTGCAAGCCGAGTTGTCTCCAGCTAAAAAAGGCACCAGCGTAAAGATAGGCGAGTCCACGGTCGAACAAGGCAATTAGCTTGAAGTCTGCGTAATTCGCATGTCGTGTGGGTACTTGGCAGATTACAATCTTCTGCAAAACAAGGTCCGTCCAACTGACGTAGTAATCTAGATGACTTGGACCGCGATGGTAATACTCTATATAATCCAACGGAGGAAGGATAATCTCATGGGAGGTTTGGAAGTTCACGAGCACCAACTTTTTACCGTCTTCTTTGAAGGCAGCCATCTAGTGGGAGTTCATGCCGACCCAGTACATACCTGCCAAGAAGTTTCGCGCGATGGTGATCGGATCGATGTCGAGGGAAATGATGTACGGCGACACACTACATACCTGCAAATAAGTTTCGGCTAATGGAGATCGGATTGAAGTCGAGGGGCATCATGCACGCCTCCGTATTAGGGTGAGCCAATCTCACAAGACCAGATAGCGGCAAGCAAGGTGTCTTGAAAAGCTTAGGCCTCACTTCGACGATGGCCGTGTGCATGTCCCTCGAGCATGCAGCTAGTCGTAGGGCGGTCAACATATCCATACACGAACAACAGAGGTCGAGGATGTCACTGGGGAGATTGCTCCAATCGCGGCTCATATGGATGTTGCGCGGTTCGCATTCGGCCATGGTGGAGTTTGGAAGGGGGCTTGATTTACGGGGGAGAAGGATGTCGGTGCTGGAGCGGCTAGTGAGGGAATAGTGGTACTGGGGGAGGCAAGTGAGGCGACGGTACACGGGGGCACAGTGAGATGGAGACGGAGACGGAGACGGAGACGGAGAAGGAGATGGAGATGGAGTGGTGCTATGGGAGCGGAGATGGAGACGAGGCGAGGCGCCAATAATGTGTTGTACAGCGGTGGTGATAGACTGCACAGTGCACAAGGTGAGGCTGACTTTGGTAACCCGAACACGCCGCCTCGCCTGGACCAGTGTCAGGCGCAAGGTGTTGTCACTTCACTGTGAGGACCAGATGAATAGTATTTTGACAAAGTGTACCACAGTTGTACTACTACTACTACAACTAGTAGGAACATAAGTACTCCAGTATTGTATAGCAGAAATAGGTCTCCCGTGCTAGCATGCCTGTTCAGTTCATCGTTCAGGTATCATCCATATTGCGAGAAGAACCAAATTCTCGTGCATGCCCAATCAACACCCTGCCGTGATGCATGCAGTGGTCGTTCTGGTGCATCAAGGACGGCATGCAGATCGTTCCACACTTGAGAAGAGGAAAAATGGAAAGGTAGAACGCGGTAGCAGAGGAAGAGAACGCTGGCTAACGAGGCAGGGAGGGGATCGAGCAGGAAGTTAATGCTCCACGCCTAAAGGTTTTGGGAAAACCTGATTTTCATAAGGTGACTTATACTCACCTAAACGGAGGGAGTATTCCTTAACCAAAGAATGTTATGTCTCCCACTCACGCGCTCAACAAAAAGGGACAATTCCATTTCTGCCCTTAACTCGAACCCACTACTCAAATTTGCCCCTAATTTCAATGTGTGCTCAAATTTACCCCTCTGCCGTTAGTTGCAGTTATAGAAATACCCTTCCGTACCGTTACCGTCCGGTCAAAGGTGTTTGACTGGCTTCTGACTGTTTTCTGGACTTTTTTACCCCTGCTTTCAGGTGCCACTTACATGTGGGGTCCGTTGGGAATAAACAAAAAGAAAAAACACACCCTCCTCCCTCTCCCTTACACGAGGGGCCCGTCGAAATAAAGAAAAAAAATAAAAAAAACTGCCCACATCCCATCCCTCTCTCTCTCTTCTCTCTCAATCCCGTTCTTCCCGACAACCGGCACCGGCTCCCTCCTCCACTGAGCCAGCACCGCTGCATCCCTCCTCCCAAGGGAAAGCTACAACCACCGCTGAAGTAGCCGCTGTGCACCGCGCACCGCCCTTTCTCGCGCGCGCCCCAACATCCCTCTTCCTGATCTCGCGCCGCCGCCGCCGTGGATTGCGTAGCCTGAAGCTTGATGCCTCGGCCCTCCCTCTCCCCTCATCGTCGCCGCATCCTCAAATCCTACTGGGCACAAGCCGCCGCCGGTTGCTTTCCTCCTCCACCCAGTGCCTCCCATCTCCCCCCACGCCCGAGCTCCTCCCAGCGCCACCCCCGAGCTCATTATAGCATACAGATCTGGCCGTCCCAACCGTCGGCAACGACCAACTCGGGGAGCTCCGGCGAACTGCGCTGCTGGCCATGTCCGCTGCCCTCATTTTTACTTTATTAAAATAAAAAACTAATTAGTACTGATATTAATTAAACTAATGATTGTTTATGAATCCTTTAAATAATTCTTATGGAAAATGATAAGACAATGACATGCAATTTTTTTTATTTTTTTTCTTTTCTTTTTTCTTTCTAGCGGGACCCACATGTAAGAGAGTCTATTTTATTTATTTATTATTTTTCTTGATGGGCCCACGTGTAAGAGAAAGAATATTTTTTTATTTATTTTGACATGCCCCACATGTAAGGGAGAGGGAGGAGGGTCTGTTTTTTCTTTTTGTTTATTCCCAACGGACCCCACATGTAAGTGGCACATGAAAGCAGGGGTAAAAAAGTCCAGAAAATGGCCAGATGCCAGTCAAACACCTTTGACCAGACGGTAACGGCACAGAAGGGCATTTCTATAAGTGCAACTAACGGCAAAGGGGTAAATTTGAGCACACATTGAAATTAGGGGCAAATTTGAGTAGTGGATTCCAGTTAGGGCCAGAAATGGAATTGTCCCAAAAAAAGCTACGACACATTTTTTTATCTGTTTGCATAGGTCCCACCTATCAGGAAGGATGGGCACGTACACGAACAGGTGAGACTCCTTAGTCTACCCGCATAGCCTTTTCGTTTAGTCTACCTAGCCGTCTAATCAACTGCCTGCACGCCACTTCTCCCATTTACTTCTCCATCGGGAACCGATTCACCTCGGCTTCTTCACCTCCCCTTCGTCTTCATTTGCATCCAAACCCCACTGCATTCACATTGTTTTAACCTCTTTAAATAATCATCTACTACTTTAGTTAGACTAGCCATCTAATCCGAATTCTCCAAACCATAGCCCTCCGTTCCAGCGGTTCCAAATAGAGAAAGAGATCGAGATGCAGGTTTTTAGCGTCCAACATGTCCTCGTCGAAGGCTCGATGCACATAGTTGCCACCATCACCGTTAACCCAAGGGTTGTTCGGCAGTGGATCAACAGTGTATCCAACTCCCTCAAAAGGTAGAGACGAGTGTCATCAGTCTCGACGCAGAGTACATGGAGCGTGCCACTGGGAAGATCTAGCGCACCGCCGTCCTTCAGCTGTGCCTCGAAGATGATGTTTTGGTGTACCACATCATACGCTCGCCCTCCATACCAGGTGAGCTTCACGATTTCTTGTCTTGGGAGGACGTATACTTCTGTGGGGCAGCCATCAAAGGGGACAAACAGAAGCTGGAGCCATACAACCTTGATTTGAAAAGCATCGCTGACCTACAAACCAGAATCAAAATTCCTGTAGAAGATTGTGCTAAACAGACACCATCCCTATTCGACGTAGCAAATTTTGTGCTCGGTACAAATCTTCACAAGGGTGACGAGACGGTGGCATTAAGGTCGTCTGGATGGGAGAATTATCCCATGACGTACGATTGGATAAAAATATGCTGCCCTCGATGCCCGTGTGAGTTTCGAGATAGCTGCAAGGTCCAAAGAGCTTGTTGCGAAGCCGTCTCCCACAGAGAACAAGAAGAAGAAGAAGAAGAAGAAGAAGAAGAAGAAGAAGAAGAAGAAGAAGAAGAAGAAGAAGAAGAAGAAGAA
The DNA here is from genome assembly GCF_002162155.2 of Triticum dicoccoides. Lineage (NCBI taxonomy): Eukaryota > Viridiplantae > Streptophyta > Magnoliopsida > Poales > Poaceae > Triticum > Triticum dicoccoides. The sequence continues at coordinate 102,858,801 of NC_041381.1, read as the reverse complement.
GAAGAAAAAGAAGAAGAAGAAGAAGAAGAAGAAGAAGAAGAAGAAGAAGAAGAAGAAGAAGAAGAAGAAGAAGAAGAAGAAGAAGAAGAAGAAGAAGAAGAAGAAGAAGAAGAAGAAGAAAACGCTGCACCAGCAGGAGGGCATTATGGATGGATGAACTATTTCCTCTCTTGTAAAACATTTATTCCCTCTCGGTGTATATTGATATAGATGGACTATTTCGATGGTGTGCATGTATTTGGAACAGAGTAGCAGCGTGGGTCCGCTTGACTATAAGGAACTATTTATCCGCATATATAGCTTTCTCTGCTACTCCTTCCAGTGATCGGTATGCAGTGCATGTGTCCGTAGACATGACAGCTTGTCCATGGAAGTTCAACTACGGCAACCATCACATTTCATCTCGCGATTCCCACGACGCCTCTCCAACCCACGGCACCATGCCCCCCGATGTGCGCCTCACCCCTCTCGGCCGCACTGCCCCTCTGCCTTGTGTGCATGACATGTGGGCCACCTAAAATGCAGCGAGCATCAAGTTTCTACCACAGCCACCCGCAATTCCCACGACGCCGCTCGAATCCATGAAGCCACACGTCCCCTGACCTACGGCTCACCCCTCTTGGCCCCACTGCCCCTCTGCCTTCAAGAGCATTACATGTGGACCAGTAACCTATCGGGTCCACATGTTATTGACTCAAAGGTAGGTGTAGTAAGGCGCTGAAGCTCAGCCCCGACGGCCCTGAGAGGGAAATGTAACTCCTGCGTCAGGGCTTGTGGTGCTCCCGTAGCACGAACTCGTGCCAAACTCAAGATTTGTTTCTTTACTATACATGCACGCAACGATTTAATGGACATTGTAATCTCAACATGTGATGGGGAGCTCTAAATTTGAATTTGAAACTTATAAAACGAAAAGATTCAAAACAAATAAACTGGGAGAGAGGGAGTATATCGTAGGATGTGTCCAATACAAAATAAGTCCCCTGGTTTGTCACCGCGAAGATGCGGTTAGAAAGGAGCACATCGTCTTCCTAGTCGTACAGCAACAAATCGGCCGCAGACATCATGGTCTGCCTTTGACCGCCATGTGCAAGGTTTGTGCTATCTTTTATTCAATCTCACCATGGTTCCATCGTACCAACTCATGCGGTGGCTCGTTGCATGGCTGATCCCAATGTTGGACAAAGGTTCTGCGGGAACGATGTCACCATTGTAAATGTTGTGCAAATTGAGGTTTTTACCCTACCGTACATATGCAAGCCAATCTCCACTCGCACCATGCCTAGCCTGTGAAACAGTGGGCAGGGGGAGAATTAGGAAATGGACACGGAAGTAGTCTTTAGAATGCATTTACTACATGATCAAACTCATCTTACCTGCTCATCGGAGGAAATTCGAGTTCCCCTCAACGTCGGCATCTCAAGGGGCGTCAACTTGCAACTATGGCCACGCCACGCTGGAGAGACCCGCAAGGAAACATCCTCGTGCGTTCCACGGAACATCAAGATGCATTTGTATGAGTAGTTTATCTTGTGAGAGAAAAGGATGAACGAGGGAAGGCCTCTAGAGATAGAGATGGACACTACTACTACCAATGTGCTGGCCCGTGCGTTGCAATGGATCCAAACTAGTAGAATAATACTTGTTCACGTGCTTGAAATATAAACACTCTAGTTTTGATATACATGTGTCAGCAGACACGACAGCTTGTCCATGGAAGTTGAACCACGGTGACCATCACGTTTCTTGTTTCTACCACTGCCACACCCACATGCGATTCCCACGATGCCGCTCCAACCCACGGCATGACGTCCCCTGACGTGCACATGGATCCTCTGACGTGGCTAGCACTGCCTTGCCCTGCCTTTCCTTCACTGACAGGTGGAACCGACGCTTATGGGTCCCACATGTCAGTGACAGAATGGTAGGATTGTTCGTGCCCCTAATCCCTCTCGGCCCCACCGCTCCTCTGCCTTTGTGTGCATGACATGCGGGCCAGCTGAACTGCGGCGACCATCAACTTTCTACCACAGACACACCCGATTGGACGCGGTTTGCCTGCTCCACTGCTGTGCTCTGATCCGTACTCCCGCACCATCGAATTTTCATCCAGCGGCTGTGACACATTTCGTCCCGGGCATCAATCCTCAGCTGGAGTACTTATGTACGTACTACAGGTAGTACCCGCCGGTGTGGCCATCTACGCCTCGTAATGCCTCGACGCCCAGCTGTGGTACCCTCGCCACGACCACGCCACCACCGGCCGTTTCATCTCGAATGAGTGAGTCGTGAACCACGCCACCACAATGAGAATGACATGTGGGCCAGCCGCATTTAAGGTCCGCATGTCATTGACTCATAGGCCGGGCACTAAGCCACTGAAGTTCGGTCCCGTGGGCCCCGAGAGGGAAATGTAACTCCTGCGGCAGGCCTTGTGGTGCTCCCACAGTACGAGCTCGTGCCAAAACTGGAATTTGTTTCTTACTACTACCAACTAGTACTAGTAAGGTACACGTGCATTGCACGCATGAGATTCTGGTGGTTTGTGCATTATGCTTCTACATGTGGAGTTTTCTGGATTCTAACATGTGGCAAAATCTGGTGGAATGTAAGGTTAGGCAAGTTTGATTAACTTAGGTGAGTGTTCGGTTCAAGCCACACCTTAGGCAAGCCACACTAAGGCCCCACATGACATACACACAAAAAATGTGGCAAGATTCCCTTAGGCTTGCCAACTTGTGGCTCTCATTTTGAAGAACTAATAACTTTGCCTAAGCTTATTTGTGGCAAAGTTAGTCATGAATTAAGTTCAACCATGGAGTCTTCTAGATTATACATGTGGCAGAATCTGGTGGATGATATCCAACGGCCGGTAGTGCTCGGATTTGCCATCTTTGTACCGCCGGATTGGCTTCATCCAACGACCAACTTTCAAAGTTTTTCACACACTATATAGGGGGTATAGATATAGATGTGCCGGTCTGTTGCAATGGATCCAAAGTATATCTATTTAGTGGAGTGCACTCTAAACACATTATCTATTTATTCTTCTCTAACCTTCCGTAGCCATGCAACCAAGCCACATAAGCTTCATGGGTGCCCCCCACATCATATTATTCATACTACATTGATTGAAAAAAAGATAAATCACCCAAAACAAGATCTTCCCGTTTTTTGTTCCTACGATGTTGTGTCATGCACGTATCTACTAGTAGTTGTATAGTGGTAGTACTAGTAATATAGTATTAGGAGTACAAACTTGGTAGTACTAGTAGGAGTAGTACTAGTACGAAATGCTCCTACTCTATCAACGAGCCCCGCCTGACACAAAATTGCTTGGCTTCCGTGCTATAGCTAGATCTTCCCCTTGTTTCTGTTTTCCAACCCGCCGGCGGGCGGGGTGTCGGTTTGCTCAACGGCGGTCCCACATGAAAGTGAAAATGCTAGGCAGGCCACACGCCTTCCCTAAGCTATGTGTCATGCCGGACGGGCCGTGTTGTACTCCCGATTCCTAGGCGTGTGGGGGTGCGACGCGAACGCGGCAGGCCTTTTCCTTTTACTAGCAATGTGCCCGTGCGTTGCGACAGATCCAAAGTAGTAGAATAGCAGTATTTGTTCACAAACTTGGAAGAAATCACTATTGTTTTGATATACTCCTAATATATTACTCCCTCCGTACCTAAATATTTGTCTTTTTTGAGATTTCAAATGGACTATCACATACGGATTCTATAGACATATTCTAGTGTTTCTAGCAAGATGCCCGTGCGTTGCACGAAGTTGATGGAAAAGGTAAGCACAACTTATAAATTGACGGATGGAGTACTAGTTACAGTGATGCATATAATTAAGCAAAGGGATCGCACATGTCGGTATTGACTGGAACAAGAATGCAACAGCACAATAAGAATTAAGACCACGATGATGTGATCGCAGTGGTGGTTACAGAAGGCAAGAAGAAAGATGGATCCATGAACGTACGACCTCCTCCTCCTCAACTTAGTGCTCCAGGCCACCGACCGGTGGCTAAGGAGTGGCGGATTTTGTGGCGAGGTCGAGGTGCTTCTCAACAAAGGCATCCAAGGCTTCCAGCCGGTTGAGGAAGGCCAACGTCGTAGCGTCCTCACTGGCCTTGTAGATACCTATGTACACGATTTGCTCGTACGTGTGGATGTGTAGGTCAACGAATTCTTGCAGGGCGAAGCACCTCGCGGTGAGCGCGACCTCCAAGTGGACATTCTTCGTGGCATCGGCGGGCAGTCGCAGGGCCACCAGTGCTTGAAAGAGGTTCCGGCCATGGAGGCCGATTAGGGTGGCAGGCAATGAGGAGCCCGGGCGCGTGGGCTGGAGGAGTATGGCGATGTTGTTCGCGAGCTTCATGAGGATGGTGAACTTGTTGCTGGTGGCAACGATCATCTGGTCCAACTGAGAGTCATAGTTGGCGTCGACGGCAGCCATCCACCAGCCGGTCTCCAACACTATCTGGAGACGATCCCCGGCGCCATGCTGCAGGCTGGCGTCGTGGACCATCTGGCGCAGCCGCTGGCTGCTCACACGCATCACCACCACGGGTCTAGAGCGAGCTCTTTTGCGCTTAGTGTAGGTGCTTAGGCAAATGCTTAGGTGCGTACGATGTGGTAGATGCATTGGAATGGAGGGGCGCCTTTATATGAGGGCAATGAGGGCAAACTGCGTTGCATTCACATCGTGCAGCCTCTTTTCCCGGACCTCCTCCCATTACTTCCCTCATGCATTAATTGAAGGAGGATGCATTGGCCGTTCAACATATCGGAAACCGCTACTCCCTCCCTCGTCTGCATTAAAGCCGTATCGGGAACTGCGCCGCCCGCTGTCAAATTGAATACTCCCTCCGTCTAGGTGAGTATTAAGTCATCATACGAAAACCAAATACTAGTAAACACATAGGCGTGGTGCATTAACTCTCACGTTGTTTCTTATTTTTGACATAAATAGATGAATCAACCAAGAAGAGATGTGGGGCTTGTATGCTTTTAATGACTTGAGACTATCAAACATGACATGCAGTGGTCAGTTCGTTGCACAAGAACAAATACAACCCACGTCAGCAAACACGCATCTTATAACATCACATCCAATGGCTATAAAAGATGAATGAGACCAAATTATATCTCATCTAGATAAGTTCTTGCAAAACTGTATTAATAATACTTAGTACTCCTGTGCCATGTATCATATATTAGGCTGGTTGTAATGGGGAGTATCATATACTAGTATCATGCATATGATACTAGTGTATGATACTACATCTGTAATGCATGGTATCATATGTTGGTATCATATAGGACTACATTTATTGCCATGCATGACACAAAGTAGTATATGATACTCAAGCTCCTCTTTCCTCATTTAATTCAATGACACCTCATCAAAATTGCTTAGTTGGCATGTATGATACTACCTATGATACTCCCATTACGACCAGTCTTAGTATCATGTAGTACTTTATTTATTGCCATGTACTATGACACATAGTTCACGAGTGCTCTCTATATGTACCACCTTTTTTTTAATTTCAAGTTTTGCTCCATGGCGCAATCCATCGATACTACTACTGTACAAAAGTTGAGTATATACATTTTTTAAAAGGCTAGAGGGCGGGGCAGTCTAGCTCGGTCGGTTTCACGAGAGGCGAGGACCTTTGTGATTTGATGGCTCATTAATGCTGTCAAATTGAATAGTACTGCGCTGCCCGCTGCACGCCCGACGCCTCCATTAAATCCCTCCATTAAACCCGCATGCAAACCGATAATCCTACTCCGGCCACACGTCCGTTCATGAGCGGGCCGGAATTAAATGCAACAGCGGCCGAGCTCCTCCCTTCTGCCCTCAGTTTAAACGAGGCCATACGCCGGCCAAGCTCCTACCGTCCGCCCTCTATTTACATGAGGCCAGCCAGACAGCGGGCAAGAATCGCACCCCTCCGCCGCTCCCCCATCTCCTCCTTCACCATTTTATCCACCCTTCCGATCGCTTCCGATGATCCGTTCTCCGGCATATTACCCGGCTGGGTGGCCCGCCGAGCCCTCCGGATATGGGCTAGGCCGCTCGGTGCTTCACCAACCTCGCTTGGCCCGACGGAGCCAGTTGCCGCCCCAAGCATGCGCATGGTTCAGAAACTCACCGCTCCAGTTCATCTCGATGAGGAGTGGCGAGTTACTCCACGCCGGCACGGCGACGAGCACGCCGGTACGGGCGCCATCGCTGCCACGTCGTACCGCGCCACCAGTGTCTGCGGTGGCCGCGCATCCCGTGTCTGTGGGCGCGCCTCCCGTGCCTGCGGCAGCGCCATGCAGGCAGAGACAGAAGCCGGGGGCGTGGAGAGCAACGAGTCGGTGGCCAACTTCTCCGTGTCCGCCGCCATCGTCGAGGAGAAGTAGAACACGGGAGGCCGCCGCCACTTGGGACCCATGAAGGCCACCGCCGAGGCGACGACCGCGGATTCAGGTGGTTTCTTTGTTGCTTCGTCTCTTCCGAGGACCTTCATCGACCCCGCAAGTGTATGACGGACATGAGGAATACAAAGGGATCCGCGGGCGACCATTTAGAATTAAAATAAGTCTAGATATATCCATTTCTAGGACAAGTATTTCCGGATGGAGGGAGTACTAATTATACAAGAGATCCGGATTGGCACCTCTTAGTTCATGTAAATGTAATGAAATACATCATGTTTATATGAAGATCCGGCTTTTTTATACGAAATCCTTCATGCTTATATGAAATCAGTCCGTGTTTGCATGAATTTCATCTGGTTGGTTAGAGTTGTAAAAATGTATGCCGCTGGCGTTTGATGTCTTCCTCCGCGGAAGGAAGCGGGATGAAATTTGCTGGCTGCCGTTGGAGATGCTCTTTATGCTGGAAATAATAGATTGACATCCAATCCATTTGAGTTAATTGCCTGTATGATTGTCCCTCTATAAAAAGTTAATTGCATGTACAGTGTACACATGACTTGCAAGGTGGCTACAGCTTCGTACAGAAAGTTAAAAAGAAACAGTCCATCCTTAATATTCTAAGTACTCTGTGGGTTCCACTGCCAGTACAGTAGCGAAAGAAGTATATATTAAATAAGTAGAGTAATATATAATATAAAAATCTAAAGTTAAAAGACATAATTCGAACTCATGTCATCGTGTTGCGAGCATCCGGCGCTAACCAGCCCAGCACATTTTTGTTGTAGGGCATGCTGGAGATATATCTCCATGTCTACTCTTATATATACTCCATTCGTTCCTAAATATTCATCTTTTTCAGATTTCAAATGGACTACCACATACGAATGTGTATGTACACATATTTTAGTGTAGATTCACCAATTTTGCTACGTATGTCCTTTCAGGAAGGGGTCAGATTTGTCCTTGATTTATTTATGAGGTATCCAGATGGCACTGCACCGCCAAGAAAAGAGGGTAACATCAAAATTATGGACTACTTTTTTGAGTATGTTGGTAAGGTCCGGTCATAGTCAGTTGTTGAAATCTCTAAAAAGACAAATACTCCCTCCGTCCGGAAATACTTGTCATCAAAATGGATAAAAGGAAATGTATCTAGACGTATTTTAGTTTTAGATACATCTATTTTTATCCATTTTGATGACAAGTATTTTTGGACGGAGGGCGTAGAAAACAAAGTTGGTGATTATGGTGTGCATGTCATCCTGCAATATAGGCCGCTGGATTTATATCTAATGGATAGGAAAGAAACTATGGCAATTTTGCAAAAATATACCCACACGTCTCTCCATGTTCGCAAATAAGGCCTTCCCTCGTTCAGCCTTTTCTCTCACAAGATAAACTAATCATACAAATGCATCTTGATGTTCCGTGCAACGCACGGGCAGCTAGCTAATTTCTTTTAAAATAGTTGCTGCGATAATTGGGTTGAAGTGATATATTTTATGTCTGCCCCCAATGATTTCAGATTCACTAGTAGTAACAAAGAAAAGGTTGCCTTGTTAATTAACAGAAAACAGGGTGAAAACTATCACATGAGGCCGGTAAAAACAAGGCACACTGGGTTCAGCTTCATCGTCACTACAGCTGTGCGCGCGCGAGAAGTCTACATATCAAGGGGGCTACCGAGCAAGGCACCAAGACACAATGTTTGAGAGAGAAACCAATTGACAGATTATGATCAGATCGAGTTGTCACCCTTGTGCTGTCATTGTTGGTGGGGGGAGGGAGAGAAAGACGTATCGAGAGTGTGCACGGTAGGCACAGAGGCACAACTAGCGAGTGTGTGTGTGTGTGTGTGTGTGTTTGAAAGAGGAGTAGATATATTATTATCAAGATCGATGTGCCACCCTACTCCTTCGGTGTCGGGTCGTGTGTGTGTGTGTATGTTTGAGAGAGAATCCAGTCGATAGATTAGTATCAAGATTGAGGTGTCACCCTACTCCTTCGGTGTCGGGTAGTGTGTGTGTGTATGTTTGAGAGAGAAGCCAGTCGATAGATTAGTATCAAGATCGAGGTGTCACCCTACTCCTTCGGTGTTGGGAAGTGTGTGTGTGTGTGGGGGGTACTGACACTCACATATCTCTACTCTTATAAAAAATAGAGTTGGTGATGATGGTGTTCCTGCCATCCTGCAAAGCCATCCGATTTATATCCGACGGACAAGAAGGAAAATATGGCAATTTTGCAAAAAGATACCCACACCCCTCTCCGCATTTGCAAATAAGGCATTCCCTTGTTCATCCTTTTCTCCCACAAGATAAAATTCTCATAAAAATGCATCTTGATGTTCCGTGCAATGCATGGGCATCTTGCTAGTAGGGAGAATGAGTTTGTGTGACACATATCTACCTATATTAAGGGATAGGTAGATAGCATATGTGTGAGAGACATTATTATACTTTGAGACATTAGTGGCTGCGGGTGGGCGGATGATACGTCTCCGTCGTATCTACTTTTCCAAACACTTTTGCCCTTGTTTTGGACTCTAGCTTATATGATTTGAATGGAACTAACCCGGACTGACGCTGTTTTCAGCAGAATTGCCATGGTGTTGTTTTATGTGCAGAAAACAAAAGTTCTCGGAATGACCTAAAACTCCACGGAATATCCTAGAATAAATAATAAAAAATCATCGCCAAAGATGAAGACCCTGTCCACGAGGATGGGGGGCGCACCCCTCCCCCCTGGGCGCGCCCCCTACCTCGTGGGCCCCCTGGTGGCCCTCCGACGCCAACTACAACTCCATATATTGGCTTTTGGAGAGAAAAAAATCAGAGAGAAAGTTTCATCGCGTCTGACGATACGGAGCCGCCACCAAGCCCTAATATCTCTTGGAAGGGCTGATCTGGAGTCCGTTCGGTGCTCCGGAGAGGGGGATTCATCACCGTCGTCATCATCAACCATCCTCCATCACCAATTTCATGATGCTCACCGCCGTGCATGAGTAATTGCATCGTCGGCTTGCTGGACGGAGATGGGTTGGATGAGATTTATCATATAATCGAGTTAGTTTTGTTAGGGTTTGATCCCTAGTATCCATTATGTTCAGAGATTGATGTTGCTATGACTTTGCTATGCTTAATGCTTGTCATTAGGGCCCGAGTGCCATGATTTTAGATCTGAACCTATTATGTTTTCATGAATATATGTGTGTTCTTGATCCTATCTTGCAAGTCTATAGTCACCTACTATGTGTTATGATCCGGCAACCCCGAAGTGACAATAATCGGGACCACTCCCGGTGATGACCATAGTTTGAGGAGTTCATGTATTCACTATGTGCTAATGCTTTGTTCCGGTTCTCTATTAAAAGGAGGCCTTAATATCCCTTAGTTTCCAATAGGACCCCGCTGCCACGGGAGGGTAGGACAAAAGATGTCATGCAAGTTCTTTTCCATAAGCACGTATGACTATTTACGGAATACATGCCTACATTACATTGATGAGCTGGAGCTAGTTCTGTGTCACCCTATGTTATGACTGTTACATGACGAACCGCATCCGGCATAGTTATCCATCACTGATCCGGTGCCGACGAGTTTTCCATATAATGGTTCTCGCTTATTTACTTTTCCGTTGCTACTGCTACAATCACTACAAAATACCAAAAACATTACTTTTGCTATCTTTACTTTTGTTACCGTTACCACCACTATCATATTACTTTGCTACTAAACACTTTTCTGCAGATATTAAGTTTCCAGGTGTGGTTGAATTTACAACTCAGCTGCTAATACTTGAGAATATTCTTTGGCTCCCCTTGTGTCGAATCAACAAATTTGGGTTGAATACTCTACCCTCGAAAACTGTTGCGATCCCTTATACTTGTGGGTTATCAAGACCTTTTTCTGGCGCCGTTGTCAGGGAGCATAGCTCTATTCTTTGAATCACTTGGGATTTATATCTGCTGGACACTATGAAGAACTCGAAAGATGATCGAACTACTATTTTTCCCTCAACTACGAGGGGAGGTAAGGGACTGCCATCTAGCCTTGCACTAGATTCTCCTTCTGTTATGAGTAAGTTTGCGACACCTAAACCTACTACTGCTATTGATTCTGATATGTCGCATGTTATTGATGATGCCACTTCTGCTATGCACGATACTTATGATGAAACTACTTCTATGCTTGATACTACTGTGCCACTTGGTGAATTTCTTGATGAGCAAATTGCTAGGTCTAGAGAAAGAGAAATTATTGAACCTGAACACGATGATGTTAGTGATGATGAACCTATGCCTTCTATTCCCGAGGGTTATCTTTTTAATGCTGAATCTTTTGAAGCTGTTCTTGCTTGCCAGGATAAACGTGAACGTAAGAGGTTGCTAGTTAAGTGGAGTAAAGAATCTTTTAGAGGTAGAATGAGACCCGACCCTGTTTTTGCTACTTCGCCTATCTGTGTTCCTCATCAGGACTATTATGATATTTCTGTCGATCCAGATATAATTAGTTTGGTTGAATCTGATCCTTTTTATGGCTATGAATCTGAAACTGTTGTGGCACATCTTCGTAAGTTAGATGATATAGCTGCCCTGTTTACTAATAATCTGAGATCGCGCCACCTTTATTTACTCAAAATATTTCCGTTCTCATTAAAGGGTGATGCTAAGAAATGGTTTAATTCTCTTGATCCTGGTTGTGTGCAAAGTCCCCAGGATATGATTTATTACTTCTCTGCTAAATATTTCCCTGCTCATAAGAAACAAGCTGCTTTGAGGGAAATATACAACTTTGTGCAAATTGAAGAAGAGAGTCTCCCACAAGCTTGGGGGAGGCTTCTCAAGTTACTTAATGCTTTGCCTGATCATCCTCTTTAAGAAACCTGAAATATTTGATATCTTTTATAATGGACTAACTGATGCTTCTAGAGATTACCTGGATAGTTGTGCTGGTTCTCTTTTCAGGGAAAGAACACCGGATGACGCTGAAATTATATTGAATAATATGTTGGCAAATGAAAATAGTTGGGCACCTCCTGAGCCAGTTCTAGAGCCAATTACCGAGCCTATTCCTAAACCAACTCCGAAGAAGAGAGGTGTTCTATTTCTCAGTCCCGAAGATATGCAAGAGGCAAAGAAATCTATGAAAGAAAAAGGTACTAAAGCTGAAGATGTTAAGAATTTACCTCCTATTGAAGACATACATGGTCTTAATCTACCGCCTGTTGAAGAAGTATATGATCTCAATTACTTATTTACTGAAGAACTTCCTGATATCCCGACACAGGTAGTAAAGGTAAATTCTCTCTATAGGTATGATAAAGCTGAAGTCCCTCCTACTAAAATTGCTAGTCAGTGCTTGTATGAGTTTGATGACTTTATGTTTCAGCAAGACGACTTTAATGCTTATTTTGGTAGACAATTAAGACAAGATGCCTATATGATTAAACGCTTGGGTGATTATATGGTTGATATTAGAGGTGAACTTAAACTTGTTAGCAAACATGCTTCTATGGTTACCACTCAAGTAGAACAAGTACTTAAAGCTCAGAAAGAAGCGCTTGATGAAATGAATAGTAAGAAAAATGATTATGCTATTAGAGTGGCTACTAGAACCGGTAGAATGACTCAAGAACCTTTGTATCCTGAAGGCCACCCTAAGAGAATCGAGCAAGATTCTAAGAGAAATAATATTGGTATGCCTAGTTCTTCTAAAAGGAAGAAAAAGAAAAATGATAGAACTGTGCAAACTTCTAGTGAACCTGTTGCTGAACCACCTGATAATCCAAATGATATTTCTATTTCTGATGCTAAAACACAATCAGGTGATGAACATGAACCTAGTGATAATGTTAATGATAATGTTCATGTTGATGCTCAACCTAGTAATGATAATGACGTAGAAGTTGAACCTGTTGTTGATCTTGATAACCCACAATCAAAGAATCAACGTTATGATAAAAGAGATTTTGTTGCTAGGAAACATGGTAAGGAAAGGGAACCATGGGTTCAGAAACCCATGCCTTTTCCTCCGAAACCATCGAAGAAAAAGGATGATGAGGATTTTGAGCGCTCTTTGCTGAAATGATTAGACCCATCTTTTTGCGTATGCAATTAACTGATTTGCTCAAAACAAATCCTTATGCTAAGTATATGAAAGATATCATTACTAATAAAAGAAAAATACCCGAAGCTGAAATTTCCACCATGCTTGCTAATTATACTTTTAAGGGTGGAATACCAAAGAAACTTGGAGCTCCCGGAGTACCTACTATACCATGCTCCATTAAAAGAAATTATGTTAAAACTGCTTTATGTGATTTTGGAGCCAGTGTTAGTGTTATGCCTCTCTCTTTATATCGTAGACTTGACTTGAATAAGTTGACACCTACTGAAATATCTTTTCAAATGGCTGATAAATCAACGGTTATACCTGTCGGTATTTGTAAGGATGTGTGAGAGAGTCCTGGACTAGGGGGTGTCCGGATAGCCGAACTATCATCATCGGCCGGATTCCAAGACTATGAAGATACAAGATTGAAGACTTCGTCCCGTGTCCGGATGGGACTTTCCTTGGCGTGGAAGGCAAGCTTGGCGATACGGATGTGTAGATCTCCTACCATTGTAACCGACTCTGTGTAACCCTAGCCCTCTCCGGTGTCTATATATACCGGATGGTTTTAGTCCGTAGGACAACAACAATAACAACAATCATACCATAGGCTAGCTTCTAGGGTTTAGCCTCCTTGATCTCGTGGTAGATCTACTCTTGTAACATCCACATCATCAATATCAATCAAGCAGGATGTAGGGTTTTACCTCCATCAAGAGGGCCCGAACCTGGGTAAAACATCGTGTCCCTTGTCTCCTGTTACCATCCGCCTAGACTCACAGTTCGGGACCCCCTACCCGAGATCCGCCGGTTTTGACACCGACATTGGTGCTTTCATTGAGATTTCCTCTGTGTCGTCACCGATAGGCTCGATGGCTCCTTCGATCACCAACAATGACGTGGTCCAGGGTGAGACTTTTCTCCCTGGACAGACCTTCGTATTCGGCGGCTTCGCACTGCGGGCCAATTCGGTTGGCCATCTGGAGCAAATCGAAAGCTACGCCCCTGGCTGTCAGGTCAGATTTGGAAGTCTGAACTTCACGGCTAACATTCGCGGAGACTTGATCTTCAATGGATTCGAGCCACAGCCGAGCGTGCCGCACTGTCATGATGGGCATGATTTAGCTCTACTACCGGACAGTGCCCTGGAGGCCGCACATGAGAACGCTCCGACCTTCGATTCGGAGCTGGCTGTGCAGATCGAGGATGGGTCGTTAGACACCGCCTCGGGGGCTGCAACCTCTAGGGTGATAGAGCCGAATATTGACTTTGTCCCTTATGAAGCTCGTGACTCCAAGGTGTCGGACTCCTTGTCGGACTCCGAACCTCCCGCGCCCCCACCAATCGAATCCGATTGGGCGCCGATCATGGAGTTCGCCGCCACTGACATCTTTCAACACTCACCCTTTGGCGACATTCTGAGCTTGCTAAAATATCTCTCGTTATCAGGAGAGCCCTGGCCGGACTGCGGTCAGGACGGTTGGGATGCGGATGACGAAGAAATTCAAGACCCACCCACCACCCACTTAGTAGCCGCTGTCGATGATTTAACCGACATGCTAGACTTCGACTCCGACGACATCGACGGTATGGACGACGATGCCGGAGACGACCAAGAACCAGCGCCTACTGGGCACTGGAAAGCCACCTCGTCATACGACATATATATGGTGGATATCCCGAAGGATGGGAATGGCGAAGGAACAACGGAGGAAGACCCCTCCAAGAAACAGCCCAAGCGCCGGCGTCAGCGGCGCCGCTCTAAATCCCGCCACAGGAAGAATGGCGATTCCGGCACCGGAGATAATAATACCCCAGACAGTGCCGAAGACAACCCCCTCCAGCAAGATTCAGCACAGGAGGACGGGGATGCCAGCCCTCACAAGAGGGCGGCAGACGAAGAGGTAGAGGAAGATATTTACATGCCTCCCTCTGGAGACGAGGCAAGCCTCGACGACGACGAATTTGACGTGCCTGAGGATCCCGTCGAACAAGAGCGTTTCAAACGCAGGCTTATGGCCACGGCAAATAGCCTCAAGAAAAAGCAGCAACTGCTTAGAGCTGATCAGGATCTGCTAGCCGACAGATGGATGGAAGTCCTGGCGGCCGAAGAGCATGAGCTCGAACGCCCCTCCAAAAGCTACCCCAAACGCAAGTTGCTCCCCCGATTAGAGGAGGAGGCATATAAACCTGCATCACCAGAGCACAATACGGCTGACCAGCCACCTTGTGGCCGCGACAGAGAGGCCTCTAGGCCCTTCACTATAACTGTACCCCGGCACCGCTCGAACAGCACAAGGCCATAGCGGAATGCTCCGGACTTGCGAGATATATTGGAGGATAAGGCAAGACAATCAAGATCAATCTACGGATCTCGTGGGCGCCCCATGATACGTGACGACAACCGTCGTGCCGGACACAGTAAGTCCGGCCGGGCCAAACACAATAGACAAAGCTCGTTGGAGCTTCGTCGCGATATAGCCCAATACAGAGGCGCCGCACACCCACTATGTTTCACAGACGAAGTAATGGATCATCAAATCCCCGAAGGGTTTAAACCAGTGAATATCGAATCCTATGACGGCACAACAGACCCCGCGGTTTGGATCGAAGACTATCTCCTTCATATCCACATGGCCCGCGGTGACGATCTTCATGCCATCAAATACCTCCCACTCAAGCTTAAAGGACCAGCTCGGCATTGGCTTAACAGCTTGCCAGCAGAATCAATTGGATGTTGGGAGGACCTGGAAGCCGCATTCCTTGATAACTTCCAGGGCACGTACGTGCGACCACCAAACGCTGACAACCTAAGCCACATAATTCAGCAGCCAGATGAATCGGCCAGACAATTCTGGACACAGTTCTTAACTAAGAAAAATCAAATCGTCGACTATCCGAATGCGGAGGCCCCCCGCAGCCTTCAAACATAACATCCGCGACGAGTGGCTTGCCCGGCCCCATGGACAGGAAAAGCCAAAATCCATGGCAGCCCTCACATCACTCATGACCCACTTTTGCGCGGGAGAGGACAGCTGGCTAGCTCGCAGCAACAACCTCAGCAAAAACTCCGGCAGTCCGGATACCAAGGATCGCAATGGCAGGTCACGTCGCAACAAGAATAAACGCCACATTAATAGCGACAATAATGAGAATATGGCAGTCAACGCCAGATTCAGAGGCTCGAAACCCGGTCAGCGGAAGAAGCCATTCAAAGGAACTACTACGGGTCCGTCCAATTTGGACCGAATACTCGATCGCTCGTGCCAGATACACGGCACCCCCGAAAAGCCAGCCAACCACACCAACAGGGACTGCTGGGTATTCAAGCAGGCAGGCAAGCTAATTGCCGAAAACAATGACAAGGGACTGCATAGCGATGACGAAGAAGAGACCCGACCGCTGAACAACAGAGGACAGAAGGGTTTTCCCCCACAAGTGCGGACGGTGAATATGATATACGCAACCCACATACCCAAGAGGGAGAGGAAGCGTGAACTCAGGGACGTTTACGCGATGGAGCCAGTCGCCCCGAAGTTCAACCCATGGTCCTCCTGCCCGATCACTTTTGATCGAAGGGACCACCCCACCAGCATCCGCCACGGCGGATTCGCCGCATTGGTTTTAGACCCAATCGTTGATGGATTTCACCTCACCAGAGTCCTGATGGACGGCGGTAGCAGCCTGAACCTGCTTTATCAGGACACAGTGTGCAAGATGGGCATAGACCCCTCAAGGATTAAACCCACAAAAACGACCTTCAAAGGTGTCATACCAGGTGTAGAGGCCAATTGTACGGGCTCAGTCACACTGGAAGTGGTCTTCGGATCCCCGGATAACTTCCGAAGCGAGGAGTTAATCTTTGACATAGTTCCGTTCCGCAGCGGCTATCATGCTCTGCTCGGACGGACCGCGTTTGAAAGTTCAACGCGGTGCCGCACTACGCATACCTCAAGCTCAAGATGACAGGCCCTTGAGGAGTCATCACGGTCAACGGAAACACCAAGCGCTCCCTCCGAATGGAGGAACATACAGCGGCTCTCGCGGCAGAAGTACAATGCAGCCTCTTCAGGCAATTCTTGAGTTCGGCCGTTAAGCGACCGGACACGGCCAAACGTGCCCGAAGTAACCTACAACAAGACAACCTGGTGCGTTCCAAGCACGCGTAGCAATGCGACCCCAACCCCAGCCCTCGCAAGATCGCAAGACTGGTCCTTGGCGTACATCATTACGCTCTGGAGATACCATGGGCATAGGGGAAGGGGCATGACCACGACAGGCCCAGAGTGCGGCTCAACCACATCAGGGGCTCCTAAGTGTGTAATTTCTTTTTTTCCCTTTTTTTTCTTACCCACAGGACTACGTTTAACAGAGGCCCTATCCGGCAGTAGACCAGCCGAACTCACGATGCAACAGCCAGGGAAGGAGAAAGGCTGCGACGAATATCCAGGTGGTCTCCCTTACGAGCATTTAATCTGTTTTATACACCACTCCGCAGCCTACCCCTGGAGGGGGACATGTTTAACAGTCCAGTCCCTTGCTTATCGCACTATTTGTATCGTTCTGCATTCACAGCAGTACTTCTTGAATAAAACAATGCAACACCTTTTTGCTTATAATTGCATTTCTTTCTTATACATATGTTCATTTATGACATGTTGCATCCGTACACTTTGGTACAACTAAAAACACCAGGGGCTTATGTTCCCCACATCATGGTGTGATAAGTCTGAACACTTTCACAAGTGCGGCACTCCGAACTTATAGCATTATATGCATCAGCTCCGAATCATGTCTTGGGTCAATAGTTGGGTTTGCCCGGCTCCCATGTTTTGGTACCTTACGTTCCGTTGTATCGGCTAAGGTAGCACTGGGAGAACCACTGCGATTGCGCCCCAGTTGAGCTGGGTTAACGCCTCAGTGGAGAAAGCTAAAACTGACCGCCATGATGAGGCGGGAGCCGGTCGCTGTTCCAGAGGTTTTTTCGAGTCCCTAAAGACTTATGCCGCTTAGAGCGAGGAACCGACTTTGTCCAGCCCAAGCGTGGATAGCGCCCCAAATTCGGCCTTCCGAACACTAGGGGCTTCGCCAAAATTTAAAATTATAGAATTTTATGGCTAAGTGAGAGTGTTCAAGCATTATAAGTCCGGTTGCCTAGTTCGTCGTGTTGAGCGCCTCCCTAGATGGACCCAAATATGGGAACAAGAGTGCTCAAATTTATACCGAACACCCCAGCACTCGTGGCATGGGGGCTGAAGCCGACGACTTGCCATCTCTCAGATTTGATAAACAGCCGCACAGAAGGTAATATTTTAAATCAACAAGTGTTGCTTAGCGCATATGAACAAAGTTTTCTACGCACAGGATAACAAAATGCGAGTTTACTCAAATATTACATTATTGGAGCACTCACCCGCAATAGTGCGGGCACCCATCAGGACACTTTTATAATACATCTCGGGCGTGTGATACTCCTTGCCCTGCGGTGGCGCGTCCGTCACAAGCTTCTCAGCATCCAACTTGCCCCAGTGCACCTTAGCACGGGCAAGGGCCCGACGGGCACCTTCAATACAGGCGGATCGCTTGATGACCTCAACCCATGGACATGCATCCACCAGCCGCCGCACCAGGACGAAGTAGCTCCCAGGCATGGCCTCATTGGGCCACAGCCGAACTATGTGTCCCTTCATGGCCTATTCGGTCACCTTGTGGAGCTCGACCAGCTGCTTCGCTAAGGGGAACCGGATGTCCGGCCTCAGCATACTGAGACCAGAAGACCTTCTCCGTCGCGCTCCCCTCCTCGGCTGTCACGCCCAATATGCGACCCTATCCAAAAGGAACTCGAAGGTCCCACCAAGGATAGACCCGCATATTGAAACGCTTTTGCAAGGTGGATATCATTACATCAACATTACATAATAGATGGGGATACAAACATAAGGCATACAATGCCACATGAATACTACATCATCTTACATAAGAGCACCATCCGACTACGGATGAAACACCAACAGAAACTCAAATGACATCCACCCTGCTAGCCCAGGCTGCCGACCTGGAACCTATCCCCTGATCGAAGAAGCAGAAGAAGAACTCAACGCAAGCAAGCATCGCTCTCGCGTCAAGATCATCGCATGAACCTGTACCTGCAACTATTGTTGTAGTAATCTGTGAGCCACGAGGACTCAGCAATCCCATTACCATGGGTATCAAGACTAGCAAAGCTTAAAGGGAAAGGAAGGGGTAAAGTGGTGAGGCTGCAGCAGCGACTAAGCATATATGGTGGCTAACATACGCAAATAAGAGCGAGAAGAGAGCAAAGGAACGGTCGTCAACTAGCAATGATCAAGAAGTGATCCTGAACTCCTACTTACGTCAAACATAACCCAGAAACCATGTTCACTTTCCGGACTCCGCCGAAAAGAGACCATCACGGCTACACACGCGGTTGATGCGTTTTAATTCGGATCTGGTGTCAAGTTATCTACAACCGGACATTAACAAATTCCCATCTGCCTATAACCGCAGGCACGGCTTTCGAAAGATTATACCCTGCAGGGGTGTCCCAACTTAGCCCATGACAAGCTCTCGTGATCAACGAAGGAATAGACCTTCTCCCAGGAAGACCCGATCAGACTCGGAATCCCGGTTTACAAGACATTTCGACAATGGTAAAACAAGACCAGCAAAGCCGCCCGATCCGCCGACAATCCCGATAGGAGCTGCACATATCTCGTTCTCAGGGCAACACCGGATGAGACATCCTACGAGTAAAACCAGCCCTCGAGTTGCCCCGAGGTGGCCCCGCAGTCTACTTGGTTCGGACCAACACTTAGACAAGCAATGGCCCGGGGGGGGCTAAAATAAAGATGACCCTTGGGTTGGCCGACCCAAGGGAAAGGGTAGGTGGTGGTGAGGCAAATGGTAAAACCAAGGTTGGCCTTGCTGGAGGAGTTTTATTCAAAGCGAACTGTCAAGGGGGTCCCATAAATCACCCGACTGCATAAGGAACGCAAAATCCGGGAACATAACACCGGTATGACGGAAACTAGGGCGGCAAGAGTGGAACAAAACACTAGGCAAAAGGCCGACTCTTCCACCCTTTACCGAGTGTATAGATGCATTAATAATATAAGAGATATTGTGATATCCCAACCAAAATCATGTCCACCATGGAGAAATCTTCAACTTCACCTGCAACTAGAAACGCTATAAGAGGGGCTGAGCAAAAGCGGTAACATAGCCAAACAACAGTTTGCATAGGAAAGGTGTCAAAGGTTAGAGGTTCATGGCAATATGGGAGGCTTGATGAGCAAAAGATAGGTAACGCAGCATAGCGATAGAACGAAGCAACTAGTATAGCAATGATAGTAGTGAGATCCAGGGTAGCGGTCATCTTGCCTGAAATCCCGCAAGGAAGAAGAACGAGTCCATGAAGAAGACGAACAGATGAAGCCACGAAGACGAACCAAGCGTAGACGAACGAATCCTCACGATCGCAATGAAACATGAACTAACAAGAAGAAGCACACAACATAGTAAACACACCACACATGAACAAGACATGATGCACAAACAAGCATGGTGCAAGACAAGACTGCATGAAGCTACTCATGGCAAGAGATGATGCAAACAAGAACAACACATCAAGGCAAGTTTAAATGAGGCTGGGAACAACATATAACAATTCCGGTAAGTCCTCATATGCATATTTCGAAATTGGTCCAGATCTGAATAAGCCTTATGTTCAAGTTGTTAAACAGCAAGTTAAGATGCACAAAGATGATCTACACGAGATTCTAGTCAAGTTACATATAAAGTTCATTTAGTTCGGAGCTACGGCCTAGAAGATATAAGCAAAACAAGTTAAACATGGTATTGATGCAAAATGCACTCAAACATCAAGCAAACACCTCAAAACATGGATGAAACATGATAATATGAAGCTACATGCAAAATCAAGCAAGTTTCATATAGAGCACACTCAAAACGGAGCAACGGTTCAACACACACATGAAACAAGTTTAAAGGACAAGCTGTCCAAAACAGCAACTAGACATATTGCAAGCATCAAAACAACATGCTACAGCACCACAACATAATAACAAAAGACATGGCCATGATGTACAGGTAAAGCATAACAAAACATGAACACTGAGCTATCTCTAGAAATCACTAGAACATGCTCAAACACACATGGTAAGATTGCAATTAATAACTATTCAGACTTTGCAGAAAATAACATCACGATGCAATGTTTAGAGCTATCAAACAACATGTTACAGGAACTTATCATGGAAAACAAAGGCATGGCATGAATCTACTAAATGCATAGATCAAAAGTCCCTTACTGACCATAAGCCAAAAAGGATCAGAAAATATGATGGCACCCACGTAAACATAGGAAGTTATTATACAGATGCAAACATGGCAGAAACAGAATTATGAAGGCATGTAGATGAGCTTGTGCAACTCACTACAGAGCAATACATGGCATGGAAAGGCAACCAACAGTAAGAAGACATGTTTGTGAATCTAAGAATGGCAATAGCAAGGTCATAGGGTACATGGAACACTAGCAAAACACATGGGAACAAGTGAACTTAATGTAAACAGGCTGACAGCAATATTATGAAGCAACTTTGGAGCAAGATATGAACAAGCTACAGCAACCTATAAATGCAACCAGGGGCATGGATGGATAGAGGATGACATGTAGAACAAAACATGTTTATAGAACATCTCCAGATTATGCATAGAATGATTAGTAGCAACATGTTTATATAGCATCACGAAATAACATATTCAGCCTAGCAAAAAAGCAACATCATGAACCCTACTTAACAAGCTCGATACACTCACCACAAGTCATTGCATGACAATATAAGCATAGCATCATCAAGAAGACATGTTTTTGAAACAAACCAAGTCAAGAACAAGTCCATAGCATGCAAGGATCAACTATAGCAAGCTTGGCCAAATTGAATAACATGTAAACAATCTGCCAGGAAACATTTTGAAGCAAAAGTAGAGCACGAAAATGACATGCTAGACTACTCCATAATTGCAACAAAGGGCATGAATGGATAGACAATAACCACATGTTCAAAATACCCTTACTGAAGTATCTCAAAATATGCATTTATCTCTCTGTAGCATCAAGTTTACATGGCATCAAAATAACAGCAGAACAGGGACTAAAATCAGCAACATCATGATGCCTAGTTTGCATGCTTGTGCTAGTCACCACATTGATCACAAAAATACATGGTAAGCACCTTTGTAAAGAAGACATAGCATAGTTCAAAACACATGTAGACATCAACCTCATAGGATGCACACATAAATCATGGCAAAAATGACAAAAGAGTTCGTTCTGATAACAGACAGCAGAAAACATTATGAAGCACTCTTAAAACGATGATTCGAGCATCTAGATGACCTCAAATGAAAATGATGCAATGGAATGAAATGATGTACTCATCGAGGCGAACAATTTGACATATTGCACGCACGAAACGGAGCTGTGTTTGCAGAGATACGACAACATGAACATAGCATGAAAATTACGAAAAACTGGGACTTAGAGGATTTCGGGGCAACCTCAAATGAATCTGGATCTGGATCCGGATGGAGCGGATCGAGGCGGGCCGGACTCGGGCCAGAGCTGGGCGGCGCCAGCGACGAGGGAGGATGCCGGAGATGGCGCCGGCGGGGGTCGGTGTCGCCGGAGGAGGCGGGGGTCGGCGTCGCCGGAGGAGGCGGTGGGGCGCGGGGCGGCGCCCGCGGCGGCG
>NC_041381.1:102784850-102836034 GCF_002162155.2 Triticum dicoccoides | reverse complement strand
AGGGCCCGCGCGGGCCCCGGATGGGCTCCGCGGGCTGCGGCGGCGGGAGGAGAGAGAGGCCGGTGGCGGGGACATGTGGCGACTGCCGGTTGGGCGTGGCGGCGGGGCGGACATGTCCGCTGCCCGGATTTTTGTCCGGCGGCGGCGGGTGGAGTTTGATCTAGGGTTTCGCGGGGAACATCCGTGAATTTCGGGGGAGGGGCTAGTTTTATAGGTAGAGGGAGCTAGGAGAGTCCAAATGGAGCACGGTTTTCGCCCACACAATCGTGATCGAACGACCGAGAGCATGGAGGGGGGTTAGATGGGTTTTGGGCCAGTTTGGAAGGGTGTTGGGCTGCAAAGAGAAGGGGGGCTTTACGGTTACCCGGTTAACCGTTGAAGTATCAAACGACCTCCAAATGGCACGAAACTTGACAGGCGGTCTACCGGTGCTATACCAAGGCCACTTGGCAAGACTCGGTCCATTCCGAGAAAGTTTAACACCCACACACAATAGGAGACAAAAAGAGGAACGCCGGAGGACATAGGAGCGCCGGATTGTGAAATGGACAACGGGGAAAATGCTCGGATGCATGAGACGAACACGTATTCAAAATGAAATGCACATGATGACATGACAAAATGCAACACGCAAGCAAATGACATGGCAACGACGGCAAATAACTGGCGGACACCTGGCGCATCGAATTCGGGGCGTTACATCGGCGCTGTAGAAAGCGGCAGCATCGGACACGCTGCGGGGCAGATCTGCGAACGCTCCTGGAGAGCTCCGAATTCGGGTAAGTAACACGTAATCCACATCCACATGCTTGCTTTGCATGAAAAATGCCTTACCCGACGCTATTTTCTTCAACGCCTCAATT
Organism: Triticum dicoccoides; assembly: GCF_002162155.2. Classification (NCBI taxonomy): domain Eukaryota; kingdom Viridiplantae; phylum Streptophyta; class Magnoliopsida; order Poales; family Poaceae; genus Triticum; species Triticum dicoccoides. Next base: position 102,835,171 of record NC_041381.1, on the reverse strand, counting down.
TCCTGGAGGGCCTTGTAGGCTTCGGCCTTAGTGGCTTTGGCACTCTCAAGAGCCGATGCAAGCTGGGACTCTCGAGTCTTCGAGACACGCTCCAAACTCTCGTGTTTTTCCACGAGAGCCTGGAGCTCTTGCCGTACCTCCGCCACCCGTGCCTCCTTCTTCTCTCGCTCGGCGCGCTCCGCGGCCGCATTACGTTCGGCCACGGACACTGCCTCCTTCAGGGTCGCCACCTCGTTTGTGGCACCTGCAATACCCATGTTATCCTTGTCATTCTTTTTGCAACCAAATCCTTTTCTGTAAGGTACAACTTTAATAAGGTGCTACTCACCTTCTTTGTCCTCGAGTTGCTTCTTGGCATGGCCGTGCTCGTTCTCGGACCGCTCGAGGTTTTGCTTCAAAGCATTGACCTCCGCAGTCAGTGCGGCAGAGGTCAGCAGGGTAGCCTGCAATCCCATATCGACATATTTTTTATGTCTCCTGCGTATATCTTTTTAGATCCTCAGTCCGTCTTTTCTTTCCGAACACCGAACCGAGCATCAGGGGCTACTGTCTATGCGGTACTATTTTACATATATTAATGTTCTTACCTCAAAGCCTGATAGAAGGCTGCTGTAGGCTTCGGTCAGCCTGCTTTCGGTGAGCTGGACCTTTTGAATCACCGCACTCATGACAGTGCGGTGTTCCTCCTTGATGGAAGCGCCTTTGAGCGCCTCCAGCAAGTTATCCGGCGCCTCCGGTTGGACGGAGGCCCCCGGTGCCATGGTCTTGCTCTTCTTGCGAAGGGGCCGCCCGCCGGACTCCGGAACCACTGCAGGTTCCGGTGCGGAGTTCGGCACGAAGTCCGGGAGGTCGCCCTGTGCTACCTCCGGGTCCTCCTCCTCCGGATGGGTCCCTCTCTGGGATCTCACCTCGACGTCGTCAACGTCGCGGGGAGAAGAGGCGGTTGGAAGTGAAGTGATGTTCACATCTGACGAACCCAAGGACCCGCTCGACGAAGCGGGAAGATCGTCCTTGGGCGGACTGCAGGGTTGTATGCGGCGTTAGAAAGACACCAAGTGGTAAAAGGTAAAATCATGAAGTCATTCGGGAGTCTGGATACTTACGATCTCGCCAGGGGCTTGGCCCTCCGAGGCCAATCCTCGTCGTCATCACCGACGTTGGAAGAACAGTCCGGGGGAAGAGTTCTTCCCTTCTTGGACCCTTCGGCCTCCCTCGTTGGGGAGGCCCTCCTTTTCTTCCCTCCCCCCGCTGGGGGAGAGGCCCTTTTCTTCTTCTCCTCGTCCTCGGGGGAGGAGTCCGCCTCGGAGTCATCGGACACCTGAAAACGGGAACTCTTTCGAGTACCCGTGGCCTCCTTCTTGGCCTTCTTCTCCGGCACCACATGGGGTGCCGGAACCAGCAGCCCCGCCAGATGGGCATCCACTGGATCTTCTGGCAAGGGGGCCGGACTGTTAGTCTGCTCGGCCTTCTTCAGCCAGTCCTGTCAAAGGAAAGGGAGTTTAGATCCCGCATAGAGTCAAACTATGAAAAACAAGTATCCCGTAAAGGGTAAAATCATTTACCTCGCCAGCCTTACGCTGCGAGCGGAATCCGCGATCTTCGGTAGCGGATTCGGGGGCCTCGGCGCCCTTAAAAAGCTACTTCCAGGCATCTTCGTACCTAGCGTCGAAGAGCCCGCTCAAGGTTCGGTGCTGGGCTGGATCGAACTCCCACAGTTTAAAGGCCTGTTGTTGGCACGGGAGGATCCGATGGATGAGCATGACCTAGACGACGTTGACAAGCTTGAGCTTCTTGTCCACCAGCTTCTGGATACAGGCTTGGGGTCCGGTCAACTCTTCCGAATCGCCCCAAGTCAGGCCACTCTCCTTCCAAGAGGTGAGCCGTGTGGGGATGCCAGATTTGAATTCGGGGGCCGCTGCCCATTTAGGGTCATGCGGCTCGGTGATGTAGAACCACCCCGATTGCCACCCCTTGATGGTTTCCACGAAGGCGCCCTCGAGCCAAGTAACGTTGGGTATCTTGCCCACCATGGCGCCTACGCATTCCTCTTGATTCCCCTTCACGACCTTCGGCTTGAAATTGAAGATCTTGAGCCACAAGCCGAAGTGGGGCTGGATGCAGAGGAAGGCCTCGCACACGATGATAAACGCCGAAATGTTGAGGATGAAATTCGGGGCAAGATCATGGAAATCCAGGCCATAGTAGAACATGAGCCCCCGGACAAAGGGGTGAAGTGGGAAGCCCAGTCCGCGGAGGAAATGGGGAAGGAATACCACCCTCTCATGGGGCCTGGGGTGGGGATGAGCTGCCCCTTGTTGGGGAGCCGGTGCGCGATGTCGCTGGACAGGTATCCGGCGCCGTGCAGCCTCTCGATGTGCCCCTCCGCAACGGAGGAGGCCATCTGAGGGAGTTCCGGACTACGGGGTGTCCGGATAGCCGAACTATCATCATCGGCCGGACTCCAAAACTATGAAGATACAAGATTGAAGACTTCATCCCGTGTCCGGATGGGACTTTCCTTGGCGTGGAAGGCAAGCTTGGCGATACGGATATGTAGATTTCCTACCATTGCAACCGACTCTGTGTAACCCTAGCCCTCTCCGGTGTCTATATAAACCGGATGGCTTTAGTCCATAGGACGAACAACAATCATACCATAGGCTAGCTTCTAGGGTTTAGCCTCCTTGATCTCGTGGTAGATCCACTCTTGTAACACACATCATCAATATTAATCAAGCAGGACGTAGGGTTTTACCTCCATCAAGAGGGCCCGAACCTGGGTAAAACATCGTGTCCCTTGTCTCCTGTTACCATCCGCCTAGACGCACAGTTCGGGACCCCCTACCCGAGATCCGCTGGTTTTGACACTGACATTGGTGCTTTCATTGAGAGTTCTCTGTGCCGTCACCATCAGGAAGGATGCCTTTTCCCGTCTTTAAAGACGGCACCGTTGTCAAGGGAGCTTTGGTTGCCGGCCAGACTATCCGGCTAGGCGGTTTTCTTATGACCGCCTGTTCGGCCACCGCTCCGACAATGACCTCTCAGGTCATTAAAAGCGATCTTCACGTCAGCTCGGAATTCGCCGAGCAGCTAGATCCGATTGAGCTCTCCTCCGTAAACGAGCTCTTGGATCGCATCGCCGCCCTGGGAGTCGCTACCGACTACGATCAGATTGGGCTTAAAACCGATCTGAGAGAAATTAACTCTCCCCAGGTTACCCACCATGTTGTTGTGGTAGAGGAACAATGCGGCGACTCTTCTTCTATGTTAAAAACCAACTATGTCCGGATTCCCGATCCCTCCATGCCGGATTCCCGCGGAGAGACGGACGCTAATCAAATACTGAACCTAAAGTCAGGCATCGGACCAGATCTATTGGAAAGCGTCCAGCAAACCAAGCTTCCGAATCCGGAAGCTTCTTGGCCTTTGAGCCTCAGATCGGGCGGGGTTCCGAACTTGATTCCACCCGCCCACCCAAACATAAGCGATCTATCTCAAATACGGCAAGAGCCCGATGAAACAGTACATCATTACTGGGCCAGATTCCTCCTGGTTATGAACAGGATAAAGGACTGCCGTGAAGAAAGCGCGATTTCAATCTTCTGCAACAATTGCACGGACAAGGGAATCATAAACGCCATCAGTCGTCGCGAAGTTACACGCTTCATCGACCTAGCGACCATTGTACAAAAATACTGCGCGATGGAGAGTGCCTGGAAAACCGAAACTAGGTTTTGGGACAATCCGGCCCTGAATACAACCCCAGTCCGAAATAAAAGGGTGCGTCATACTCAAGCACCTGGGTTAAAAACCAAAAAGCAAAAAAACCCTAAAAGGTACGGAACCGTACTGGAGGGATGGCTCAACGGACCCTGCAAAATCCACAGTACGGAGGGCGCCACTCCAACACATAGCCTTCGAGCATGTTGGATATTACGGCAGGTGGCCAAAAGTGGAGAAGGCTTTTTAGCCCCGGGCAACCAGCCCAGCAGCACCAGTACGGTACTAACAGTCTTCAAGACTTTCGCATCAAATAACATGCGGAAACGAACAATCCGCAGCCTCGCCGAAGTCTACCAAGTAAGAACAACAAATCCATGGAGTGACACGGCTATCACCTTCAATGCCAGCGATGAACCTAAATTCCGAACAGCTAGAGCACCAGCCGCATTGGTCCTCAGTCCGATAGTGGACGGCTTTCGTCTTACCAAGGTACTCATGGATGGCGGCAGCGAATTAAACCTCATCTATGAAGAAACTCTTCACAAAATGGAAATTGACTGGAGCCGCATCGAGCGGAGCAGCACAACCTTTAGGGGAATAATCCCTCGTCGAGAAGTACGCTACACAAGAAAAATCACACTAGATGTAGTGTTCGGCTCGCCGGATAATTACAGGTCCGAAGAGGTCACGTTCCAAGTGGCCCCATTCGGCAGCGGATATCACGCCTTGTTAGGGCGAGAGGCATTCACAATCTTCCAAGCTATACCCCATTATGGGTACATGAAGCTCAAAATGCCCGGACCCAATGGAATAATCACTCTCGCTAGTGATCCAGATACAGCACTCCGCGCTGAAAATAAGACAGCCGCACTAGCCCTAGAGGCATTATCCGAAGCCCTAGCGGCAGAGGAACTAACTGCGCTGCGCTCCACGGTGGATAGGGACGATGTGATACTCAACAAGAGGTCCAAGTCCACCGCTTTCAAACCAGCAGACGAAATAGACAAATTTCAGGTCCATCCAACGGACCCCACAAAGACGGCATCCATTGGGGCACAATTAAATCCTGATGTAGAAGCCGCACTATGAGAATTCCTCCGGGAAAATTGGGACATTTTTGCCCTGCACCCTTCAGACATGCCAGGAATCCCACGCAGGCTGGCAGAGCACAGCCTAAATATCCTAAAAGGATTCAAGCCAGTCAAACAAGCCCTTCGGCGATTTTCTGAACCCAAAAGACAGGCAATGGGAGAGGAGCTAGCCAAGCTCTTAGAAGCCGGATTCATCAGAGATATCAAACATGTGGACTGGCTAGCCAACCTAGTAATGGTACCAAAAAAGGACAAATCCTGGCGCCTCTGCGTCGATTTCAAAGACATTAACAAGGCCTGTCCAAAGGACCCTTTCCCTCTCCCTCGCATCGACAAAATCATCGATGCTACCGCAGGGCACGATTCATTGTGCTTCCTCGATGCATACTCCGGATACCATCAAATCAAGATGGCGGAAAAAGACCAGGCCGCAATGGCATTCATTACTCCATATGGGCCATTCTGCTTCAACACAATGCCCTTCGGACTCAAAAACGCCGGCGCAACATATCAGCACATGATTCAGACATGTCTGGCTACCCAGATAGGCAAAACAGTAGAGGCATACGTAGACGATGTGGTCGTCAAGACCAAACACGACGAAACTCTAGTAGACGACTTGAGGGTGACATTTGACAACCTCCGAGCATATGACATTAAGCTCAACCCGGAAAAATGTGTCTTCAGAGTACCAGCCGGAAAGCTTTTGGGCTTCATTGTATCTGGTAGAGGAATTGAAGCAAACCCAGCCAAGATCCGAGATCTGTCACAATTGGATATCCCAAAATACCTCAAGCAAATACAAAAACTAACTGGGTGCGTAGCGGCTCTAAGCCGCTTCATCTCCCATTTGGGAGAAAAGGCTCTGCCCCTCTATCGCCTCCTCCGGCGCACTGAACACTTCGAATGGACGGATGCCGCCACGACCGGACTCGAAGAAATCAAGGCCATACTGGCAACAAATCCGGTCCTGGCCGCGCCCAACCTGGGCGAACCTATGTTATTATATATCGCAGCAACACATCAAGTTGTCAGCGCGGTACTCGTCGTCGAACGAGAAACAAAAGGGCACAGATTCCCTCTTCAAAAACCAGTGTACTACGTATCCACTGTCTTAACTCCATGCAAGTCCCGGTACCCACATTATCAAAAGATAGCGTATGCGGTGTTCATGGCATCCCGGAAGCTGCGACACTACTTTCAAGAGTGTTCCATAACGGTGGCCTCCGAAGTACCTCTCAACGATATTATAAACAATCGCGACACAACGGGCAGGATTGCAAAATGGGCCATTGAGCTCTTACCATTTGACATAACCTACAAACCACGGCGAGCTATAAAATCGCAAGTTCTGGCTGACTTCGTCGCCGAATGGAGCGAAGCCGAACTCCCTAAAGAGTACGGCGCGTACTCCAATTGGATCATGCATTTCGACGGATCCAAAATGTTGGCTGGCTTGGGGGCTGGCGTCGTCTTGACGGCCCCAACTGGAGACACAGTCCAATAAGTACTTCAAATAATGTACATGGACTCCAACAACGCAGTTAAATACGAGGCCCTTCTACACGGCCTCCGGATGCCAATCTCCATGGGCATTCAACGCCTAGAGGTGCGCGGGGATTCAAACCTCGTAATATCCCAAGTAAATGGAGACTTTGACGCCAAAGATCCGAAAATGGCAGCTTACCGCAACGCCGTCCTAAAAATGTCAGCTCGGTTCGAAGGACTCGAATTCCACCATGTAGCCCGGGATAATAACCAGGCAGCAGATGTGTTAGCACGCATCGGCGCAAAACACAATGCCGTCCCTCCAAACATCTTCCTGGAACGGCTCTTTAAGCCATCCGTATTATGGGAAGAGGAGTCCGGAAATAACAATCCGGAGCCAGCTGCAACACCTAACTCAGACAATTCTGACACAATCGGCGGCTCAGCAAATGAAATAACACCTTCAGCCCACGAAATAATGGTAGTAATTGCCCCGTGGACGGAACCATTCCTAGCCTACTTAATTAGGCAGGAACTTCCCGAAGACCAAAATGAGGCCCGCTGCATAGTTCGGCAATCTAAAGCCTACAAGGTCCATGAGGGAGAACTTTATAAGAAAAGCACAACCGGAGTCCTTCAAAGGTGTATCTCTGAAGAGGAAGGGCGTAATCTCCTGGCTGAAATTCATGCCGGACTCGGTGGGCACCACACTGAAGCCCGGGCCCTTGTAGGCAAGGCCTTCCGTACAGGATTTTATTGGCCGACAGCCCGGGCAGATGCTCAGGACTTAGTCCAACGATGCGTCGGTTGCCAGCTCTTTACTAATCAGAGCCACATGCCACCCACCGCCCTCAAAACTATACCCATCACCTGGCCGTTCGTGGTCTGGGGGCTTGACATGGTTGGACCCCTTAAAGGGGGAACCCACAAGCACAAATACTTATTGGTCATGGTGGACAAATTCACCAAATGGATTGAAGCCAAGCCGGTTAAAATTGCAGAATCCGGACCTGTGATAGATTTCATATCCGGGGTAGTACACCGTTTTGGCGTCCCCCACAACATCATCACTGACAACGGCACGAATTTCACGGTCGACGAGGTTAAACTCTGGTGCAAAAATATGGGCATCAAGCTCGACTATGCTTCAGTCTATCACCCCCAAACTAACGGTCAAGTCGAGCGGGCAAATGGTCTAATCATGAGCGGCATCAAACCCAGACTAGTGCGGTCCCTCAAGGAATCTAACACGCATTGGGTAGAGGATCTCTACTCCGTACTCTGGGGGCTGTGGACCACGCCAAACCGAACTACCAGATTCACACCATTTTTTATGGTCTACGGCACAGAGGCAGTTCTGCCCTACGATATAATTCATGACTCACCTCGCGTACGCATGTACAAAGAAAGAGAAGCCGAACTCAATCGGCAGGACAGTTTGGATGCCTTAGAGGAGGAACAAGACATGGCAAAAGCTCGTTCCGCATTTTATCAACAGCAGGCTCGAAGATATCAAAGCAGAGAAGTACGGGCCAAAGCTTACAATGTTGGCGAACTTGTTCTACGCCTGCCGGACAAGAAAAAGGACAAACTTAAGCCCAAGTGGGAAGGTCCCTTCATCATCGACCAAGTCCTGACCGGCGGAGCATACCGTCTATGTAACGCATCTGACAACCGACTCAAGCCGAACCCATGGAATGCAGCCCATCTCTGAAGATTCTACGCCTAATGCCGGACTCAGAGTTCGTCTCACTCCTCCATCCACCTTTTTACACTTTCACTGTCTCTTGTCCCCCTCCTTCTTCCCACTTTTTTTCCAATACCTTTGATAGGCTGATTTGCGCATTGTTCACACACACTTGATGTGCTCCTAGCACTCATTATACCTGGGGGATTCTTTAACAGAAGCTTATTTATACGGGCTTCATGCCCAACACATGTGTCATACTTCCGCATGTACCTTTTATTCACCATTATATGCATCGATATGACTTAAGTTTTGTCCAAGCTGGGTTGCCTGGCTCCTGTGCTTACCCCTACGTTCCCGATTGTTCGGCTAGGAGGTAAAGGGAGCACCTCTGCGATTGTTACTGCCAGGTCAGCCGGATGTGTACCTCAGACTGGGTGAAGCCGAAAGCTAGCGTTCTTAAGAGAATATTCGGTCGGTGACTTGAAAGATGATTTATTACTTACTTATTTATTTGCCCCCAGATGCTTTTTCTGCTATTTTCGCAGTCCGGACATGCACTTTAGGGCATGCCTCCCAGGGAAAGGAACCCTTAACGGAACTATTCTCCCTGGAAGATGTTTCTTACTAACCATGTAATATAACATAGCTAGTTGGGCACTTGTCTGATAAAGCAATTATGACCCCGACGCCTTGTCTCCACGCTTGCCCCAGTTCTTCTATAACCGTAAGGGTATTTGGACACACTCGGACTGTTGGGTCCCGAGGTTGAAGCGAAAAGGTCCGCAAAGACAAACGATCTACAATCCGGCTAGAAGGCATTTTACATGTCATTTCAAATTACATCGTCAAACTGACTGATTGTACTCCTCTTCAATCCCATCTAACAGGCTGTCTAATTTACAGTCCTGTTGGGAATATTTCGCGGCCAGTTCTACTTGGCCGTACATCAAGCTCACAGGGATCTCCTTCCCATCAGGCCCCGCAGGTCCGACCTCGGCCATGTGGTTTGGGTCAGCCTTCGGGTACCGCGTCTTCACCATGGCCCAGGCCTCCCTGGCGCCTTGACGGCAGGCCGATATCTTCCACAGACGGAGGCATCGCCGTGCTCCCTGAAGCTTCTCAGCAAGCCCTCCAAGGCCCTCGGGTAGGGAGACAGAAGGCCATAAAGCCTGAACGACGCCACCCATCGCCTGCCGAACACGTTCGAGCAGTTGCACCAGCTCGGGAAGTTGGTCACCCATTGAACCAGGCATTTCCTTCGCAGGGCGACCTGTGAGCACACCTAAAGACACATTTCGGTCAATCGACTTCCTCGCTGAATTCTTCTTTTCAAAGGAATTTGCTCAAGCACTTACTATAAATGCCGCGATGAAGCCGCTGATTCTCCTTCACGGAGCCAGACAGCTGGGCCTGAACACCTTTCAGCTCTTCTCCTAGCTGGGTGTGGGCATCTTGGAGCTTGTTTCTCTCCTGCTGCACCTTCATAAGCACCCTCTCGCCGGCCTTTAGCTGACGCAGTAGTTGTTGCTTGTCCGGATCTAGTCTGGCGCCCTCTGCAATATTATTGTCAGATTTACGCACACGCCGCACTTTGTTAACTACTAATCTTTTCGAAGTACGTATTACCAGCGGGGGTCTCCGTGGCTCCCCCTGTGGTGGCTAGTGCGGCCTCAAGTTGGGCTTTCACTCTTGGAGCTCCTAGGACAGGTGGGTATTCTTCTCCGTAAGATCCTGCATAATAAATGATCCTTAAATCACTTATTTTAACTATTTTAAGTCTCGGGGGCTACTAGCATATATAACTATTAAAATTACTTACACGTATGTCCTTCACATACTGCTCTGCGGCTCTGGTTAAACCATCTTGAGCAGCACGGAGGTGCGCGTTTCCCGCATCAAAGGAATTCAACGCCTCCGAGGAGAAACACACGTCATGAAGAACTGTCCGGCGACGCCTGTGATTCATGGCGCTCTCCACCTTAGACCGGGTGGCGGACAGCCTGTCGGCATCCTCCGTCGGAGGAGCATCCGGCTCTTGCCTTGTATTCGCCTCCACTTCCGGACCACGCGATGGAGCATGGCTGGCGGAGGCTTGATTGGCAACCTCTCCGGACACTGTCCGGTGAGCGCTCTTTCTCCTGGAAAAAGTTATGAGCATTAATATACCTCCTAGGGATCCTTCCCTTAAAAACAACAGTGCGCCATACCGTTGCGGCAACATTTCAATTCGCGTCGCACTCCTCTTCCGCCTGCTGGGCCGAACTGACCCTTGCTGGTCAGCCGCTGCAGGTTCGGCTTCCCGCCTTAAAGGCACCTCCTGCGATGCACCATCAGTATAGGATGGTCAGAATTGAGCATGGATCAAATGATGGTGTCAATACCTCGGTCGTAGTCACCTGGGAGGCCGGAAACAAACCGGGGTAGTCAGCCGTAATGGCGACTAGGGCATTGTCCATGCTAAGTTGGTGGAACACCCCGTCAATCAGCTCCACCTTTATGTCCGGATCCTCTTCGGAGGTCGGATCAAGGGATCGTTCCGGATCCTCGGGCTATGGTGTTAGGCTTCGTATGCCCTCCACGTCCCGGCGCAGCTCCTGCATCGAAATCATAGAGTAAAATACTTGACTTTGGAAGTATGGATCGGGTAGATAAACGTCCGCTTACCCAGCTCCGAGGGTTATTCATTGAGAATCCGTTCAATGGATTTGTGCGGAGAAAGTCCTCCTCCTCCCCCTTGTACAAGCCGGACAGGATCTTTGCCAGATTGGCTGCCGAGCTCGGCCCTCTACGGCCATGACGGGTGGCGTCGTCTTCCCCGTTGAAATCCCACATAGGGTGGCCCCTATATTGGAGTGGCTGCACCCCTCGCATAATGCACGTGGCCATGATTCCAATCATGGTCAATCCGGAGTGGGCCAGTGACCTAATCCGGCCCATCAGATAATGGACGCTCCCATCATCCTCCCGTTGAGGGCTCCGCGGGCGCCAACTCAGGCGTTTCTTCAAGGGAGCATTGCTGAACTCCGGGAGGCCGATCCGAACTGGATCCGGCAGAGGGGCGTCCTCCATGTAGAACCATTCCGAAGGCCAGTCTTCGGAGGCCTTCTTCGGGGTGCCAGATAGATATCCGGTCCCGGTGATGCGCCATATTTCGGCTCCGCCCACTTGATATATCGACCCCTCATAAGGATGGGGTACGAGGCAAAACAATCTCTTCCACAACGCAAAATGGGGCTCAATGCCCAGGAACAGCTCGCAAAGAGCTACAAAGCCCGCGATGTGCAAAATGGAGGCAGGTGTGAGGTGGTGAAGCTGGAGTCCGTAGAACTCCAAGAGCCCCCGGAGAAACGGATGTATGGGAAATTCGAGTCCCCTTATTAGATAAGGGACGAAGCATACCTGCTCTCCTTTGGAAGGGTTGGGGACGCTCTCCGCCTACTTTCCACCCTTGAAGGTGGACAGTCCGGCTCGAACCAGAACCATGAAAGCTGGGGGAAGATATCCCTCGGTTTGGAGCGCCACTAGCTCGCTGTGTGGAACTGAGCATCTCCCCCAATCTCCTGGCTTAGGGCTGGGAGCGCAAGAGGAGGAGCCGTGTCGACTATCCATGATGGAATGGATGTTTGTCAGAGGCGCTTCGATGAGAACTTGCGAATGGAGGATGGTGTGAGCTGGATCTAGATCCTCGCCTCTCTTATAGGCGGCTCATTCGCATGGCTAGGGGGTAAAATATAAAAATACCCTAGCTTTTCGCATTCATACGACACGTGGAAGAAGGCCTTTATTGGGCGTAGAAGCCAAGCAGCGCAATATTTATAAGGAAGTCGGACACTATTCGACAGGAACATGAAGTTTGAAGGAGAACCCGCCTTGCAACGCCGAAGACAATATACGCGCCGGACTCGTCATTGCTGAAGCCCGGCTCGGGGGCTACTGAGGGAGTTCCGGACTAGGGGGTGTCCGGATAGCCGAACTATCATCATTGGCCGGACTCCAAAACTCTGAAGATACAAGATTGAAGACTTCGTCCCGTGTCCGGATGGGACTTTCCTTGGCGTGGAAGGCAAGCTTGGCGATATGGATATGTAGATTTCCTACCATTGTAACCGACTCTGTGTAACCCTAGCCCTCTCCGGTGTCTATATAAACCGGATGGCTTTAGTCCATAGGACGAACAACAATCATATCAAAGGCTAGCTTCTAGGGTTTAGCCTCCTTGATCTCGTGGTAGATCCACTCTTGTAACACACATCATCAATATTAATCAAGCAGGACGTAGGGTTTTACCTCCATCAAGATGGCCCGAACCTGGGTAAAACATCGTGTCCCTTGTCTCCTGTTACCATACACCTAGACGCACAGTTCGGGACCCCCTACCCGAGATCCGCCGGTTTTGACACCGACACCATCCATTTGCCTCCCGCTCCGGACATGGCTGGAGGAGGTCGAGGCGAGATGTGCGGACTTGGGCGCTGGAGCTCGAGTGCACGGAGATGGATAAGCAAAGGAGGAAGAAGGCGTAGGTGAAAAGGTGGATCCTTATCCCCTTATATATGGACGGACGAAACTATGCGTCCCCACCGGCCTGGTAAAACTCGCTTTTCTCCCAAGCGCCGCAATCAATGGCGCGGTTGGGTTACCCATGTCCGTATTGATGAGAATCCCAGAATAAGGGGAGCACGATCTCTGCTTCGACAAGACGTGCCAAGGAAACTGCTTCGCTAAACGCACTGAGGCGGTATAATAAAAACAATTCGAGTGAAGGCTTGGTTGTGGTGTGACGTCACGCCACGAAATACGTTAGCAGATTGAACTTGTGTAAATATTATTCTCTCTACGGTGGAGTGTGGAATTTATTTTTGCAGAGCCGGACACTATCCTGGTGTTCACGATCTTCTACAAATTATTCAGAGAAGGAACCCGCCTTGCAATACCGAAGACAATATGCGCGCCGGACTCATCATCATTGAAGCCTGGTTCAGGGGCTACTGAGGGAGTCCTGGACTAGGGGGTGTCCGGATAGCTGAACTATCATCATCGGCCGGACTCCAAGACTATGAAGATACAAGATTGAAGACTTCGTCCCGTGTCCGGATGGGACTTTCCTTGGCGTGGAAGGCAAGCTTGGCGATACAGATGTGTAGATCTCCTACCATTGTAACCGACTCTGTGTAACCCTAGCCCTCTCCGATGTCTATATAAACCGGATGGTTTTAGTCTGTAGGACAACAACAATAACAACAATCATACCATAGGCTAGCTTCTAGGGTTTAGCCTCCTTGATCTCGTGGTAGATCTACTCTTGTAACATCCACATCATCAATATCAATCAAGCAGGACGTAGGGTTTTACCTCCATCAAGAGGGCCCAAACCTGGGTAAAACATCATGTCCCTTGTCTCTTGTTACCATCCGCCTAGATGCACAGTTCGGGACCCCCTAGCCGAGATCCGCCGATTTTGACACCGACAATGTGCCTGTTGTGGTTGCAAACGTTACTATTTTAACGGACTTTGTTATTCTTGATATTCCCGAGGATGATAGTATGTCTATTATTCTTGGAAGACCTTTCCTTAATACTGCAGGGGCTGTTATTGATTGCACCAAAGGCAATGTCACTTTTCATGTTAATGGTAATGACCATACGGTACATTTTCCGAGGAAACAACCTCAAGTTTATAGTATCAACTCTATTGGAAAAATTCCATCGATTATATTTGGAGGTTTTGAATTTCCTATCCCTACTGTCAAGAAGAAATATGATATTCTTATTGTTGGGGATTTTCATATCCCCGTTGAGGTAACTTAGTGTTATTCGAAATTTCTCCGGTTCCGAGATTATTCGGAATGAGTTTGTTAACAAGACTTGATCAACCTTGTTAGCGGGTTCATTTTGATGATCACAAGATGGATGAAACTAGAAGCACAACCTTCTGTACCCTCTTTATATTTTCTGTTATTTAGTAGAAATAAAGTAAAATAGTATTTTTCTGTCTGTCTCCTGATTTATCCGTGCAATATAAAAATATCCCGAAAATAGAAGTCCTCAGAATGCCATGCCAATTTAATATGATTTTTTTGGGAGTATTTGAGAATTTACTGTGCAAAAGTTACCACGGGGGGAGCTGCCACCTGGCCACAAGGGTGGAGGGCGCGCCCTACCCCCCTGAGCGCGCCCCCCTGCCTCATGGGCCCACGGTGGCCCTCCTCCACTTATTCCTGCACCCATCTTCTTCCTCTGCCTCACACAAACACGAAAAACCAACTCAAGCACAAGTTCCAGCCCCTGTTGCTGCGATTTTCGATCTCCTTGCTCAAAGCACCTCTCGCAAAACTGCTTGGGGAGATTGTTCCTTGATATGTGACTCCTCCATTGGTCCAATTAGTTTTTGTTCTAGTGCTTTATTCATTGCAAATTTGTGCTGCATAGGTGACCATGTTCTTGAGCTTGCATGTCAAATTTATATGGTTCCAAGTAGTTCTAATGCCTTATATATGCTCTAGGCACTTGTATGAGTAGTTGCTATCAGTTTTATTAAAGTTGGTTCACTTTTATTTGAAGTTACTAAAAATTTCAGATTGTTTCAGAAATAATGAAGAGGCTTTTGAGGGGCTCGTCAAGCCGAAGCTCTAAGGAGAAACAAAAGGAAGAAGAATAGAAGACCAAATTTAATCTGCCTCGTATCACGGAGGTCCGGCGGTGTGAATGGCCTTCCGATGACTTCTTGAGGAGCGTCAGGATTTATGAGGATTTCTATCTATTAATTGAGAATGCCGGCCTCATCAACTTCCTCCGCGACCAACGTCATCAGTATCTCTTACTCACAAATACTTTTGTGCATAACTTCTACTTTTTCCCTAAGAAATCACCTCCAATAGTAGAGTTCCATTTATATGACGTTGTTAAAGAGATGACATTAGCAGAATTCTACGAGGTTTCCAAAATACCTTTCGAGGGTTCTTTAGATGAACCACACCGTAATGAAGTAGAAGCTTTTATTGACACCATCACTGTGGGAGAAACCAGGAAAGTTTCTGATGCAAGGATCACTAGCATTCATTATCCTGTTTTACGCTACTTTGCCCTATTTGATAGTCATTGCTTGATTGGACGCGGGAACTGTGGGAACCTTAGTATTCCTGATATTATTATTTTGCTCCATGGTTTATACCGCGATAACTCTATTAGTATGGGTGGAATTGTTGCTAGACGGTTAAGTCTTAACCGTACTAAGGGCCCCGTCTTTGGAGGCATTTATGCTTCACGCCTAGCTGAACATTTTGAAATACCTATTAGGCATGCGGAGAAAGAGGAAACAGCGCTGCCCCATGCTTATTTAGATTACAAGAGTATGATAGCGCATGATTTTCTTGTTAAGAGTCGCGATGGGGAGCTTAAATATAAATTATACTTTGATAAACATCACCCTGAGGCTATTACTTTGCCTGCTCCTTCTTTGTTTAACTTGTTTGCAGAACCTCACATTGTTCCGTGGTCGGCTGTTCAAGCCTATCGGAACCCTGCACCAGCCCCAGAGCCACAAGATGAGCCTCCACGACTATCTGTTTATTCTTGGGATCCAGAGGAGGCTGCCAGCCAGTGGCAGTCAGAGTCTTCTTCATCACAGTACGACCCCAACTACACCTATGGATATCCGCCAGGCCATCCCTGGCAATAGACCAACTTAGGCCAAAAGCCTAAGCTTGGGGGAGTACGTATTTCCCACCGACATTACATTCATGTTCACACACACTCATTGCTAGATGTCGATGCTCATTCTCTTTCACTATAATATCCATGCTAGTTTATTTTCTTTTTCCTGCTTTCTTCTTGTGTGTTTAATAAACCTTAGAAAAACCAAAAAAAATAGTAGTAGTTTATTTTTCTTGTTGTAGTAGTAATAATTAAAAAGAAAACCCAAAAATATTTCCCATTCTTCTTTTACTTGTTGGGAGTTTCCCATGTAAATAGTTTTTATTTCTTTTCCTTTCTTTGGGGGTCGAGAAGACCATATTGAAAATGCTTAGTGGCTCTTATATGCATGATTGATTATTTAAACCTAGAGCCCATATTACTTGTCTTCTCTCTTGAGTTGAATGCTTGCAGATTCCAGCTTAGTCCAATGCACGTGCACTCTTATCATTATACACACCGTTCGGTCGTGCAAGTGAAAGGCAATACTGATGATATATGATGGACTTATTGGGAAGAGAAAAGCTGGTATGAACTCGACCTCTCTTGTTTTTGTAAATATGATGATTCATCGTTCTTGATTCAACTATTATAAAGTAAACATATTTGCAATGACATTTAGAGATTATAGTTGCTTGTGCCATGCTTGATTAGCTATGAGTTATAATGGTTTACCTTGCCTGCCAACATGCTATTAGAATGATTATGATGTGGTATGATGGGATGGTATCCTCCTTTAAATGCATTGTGTGACTTGACTTGGCACATGTTCATGCATGTAGTTGAATCCAATCAACATAGCCTTCATGATATTTATGTTCATGGTGGATTATATCCTACTCATGCTTGTACTCGGTGTGAATTAATTTTAATGCATGTTTACGACTGTTGTCGCTCTCTCATTTGGTCGCTTCCCAGTCTTTTGCTAGCCTTCACCTGTACTAAGCGGGAATACTGCTTGTGCATCCAAACTCCTTAAACCCCAAAGTTATTCCATATGAGTCCACTATACCTACCTATATGCGGTATTTACCTGCTGTTCCAAGTAAATTTGTATGTGCCAAACTCTAAACCTTCAAATAAACATTCTGTTTTGCATGCTCGAATAGCTCATATGTCAACTAGAGCTGCCCTTATCTTCCGTGTTAGGCGGGTTATTCTCAAGAGGAGTGGACTCCGCTCCTCATTCACGAGAAAAAGGCTGGTATCCAGGATGCCCAGTCCCATGCTTCGTGCAAAATAAATCAAAATAACTGCAAACAAAACTCCCCTTGGGACCCGTTGAATGTTGGAGGCACTCGTTGTTTCGAGCAAGCCATGGATTGATGCTTGTGGAGGAAGGCGAGTATAAACTTTATCATTCTGTTTGGGAACCGCCTATAATCTGTTTAGCATGGAAGATATCATCGTCTTTTAGTTGTTATGTTGACAATGAAAGTATGCCGCTCAAAATATAATTTATCTCTATTTCAAAATCGAGCTCTGGCACCTCTACAAATCCCTGCTTCCCTCTACGAAGGGCCTATACATTTACTTTTATGTTGAGTCATCACCCTTCTTATTAAAAAGCACCCGCTGGAGAGCACATTGTCGTTTGCATTCATTATGATTGGTTTATATTGGGTATGACTTGACTGGATCTCTTTTACCATGAATTACAATGTCTAGTCAGTCCTTGATCTTTAAAGGTGCTCTGCATTTATGTTTTGCGGTCTCAGAAAGGGCTAGCGAGATACCATTTTGTTATATCATGTTATGATTATTTTGAGAAAGTGTTGTCATCCAAGTTTTATTATTATGGCTCACTAGCTGATTATGCTATTGATATGAGTAATGTGAGACCTACGTGTTATTGTGAGTATGGTTAGTTCATAATAATTGCTGAAACTTGAATGCTGGCTTTTCATGTTTACAACAAGAGCAAACAGAGTTTGTAAAAGTTTTTCTTTTTCTCTTTCAGTTTGTCAACTGAATTGCTTGAGGACAAGCAAGGGAGTTGATACGTCTCCGTCGTATCTACTTTTCCAAACACTTTTGCCCTTGTTTTGGACTCTAACTTATATGATTTGAATGGAACTAACCCGGACTGACGCTGTTTTCAGCAGAATTGCCATGGTGTTGTTTTATGTGCAGAAAACAAAAGTTCTCGGAATGACCTGAAACTCCATGGAATATCTTAGAATAAATAATAAAAAATCCTCGCCAAAGATGAAGACCGGGGGGCCCACACCCTATCCACGAGGGTGGGGGGCGCGCCCCTCCCCCCATGGGCGCGCCCCCCTACATCGTGAGCCCCCTGGTGGCCCTTTGACGCCAACTCCAACTCCATATATTGGCTTTCAGGGAGAAAAAAAATCAGAGAGAAAGTTTCATTGCGTTTTACGATACGGAGCCGCCGCCAAGCCCTAATCTCTCTCGGGAGGGCTGATCTGGAGTCCGTTCGGGGCTCCAGAGAGGGGGATTCATCACCGTCGTCATCATCAACCATCCTCCATCACCAATTTCATGATGCTCACCGCCGTGCATGAGTAATTGCATCGTAGGCTTGCTGGAAGGTGATGGGTTGGATGAGATTTATCATGTAATCGAGTTATTTTGTTAGGGTTTGATCCCTAGTATCCATTATGTTCAGAGATTGATGTTGCTACGACTTTGCTATGCTTAATGCTTGTCACTAGGGCCCGAGTGCCATGATTTCAGATCTGAACCTATTATGTTTTCATGAATATATGTGTGTTCTTGATCTTATCTTGCAAGTCTATAGTCACCTACTATGTGTTATGATCCAGCAACCCCGAAGTGACAATAATCGGGACCACTCCCGGTGATGACCATAGTTTGAGGAGTTCATGTATTCACTATGTGCTAATGCTTTGTTCCAGTTCTCTATTAAAAGGAGGCCTTAATATCCTTTAGTTTCCAATAGGACCCCGCTGCCACGGGAGGGTAGGACAAAAGATGTCATGCAAGTTCTTTTCCATAAGCACGTATGACTATTTACGGAATACATGCCTACATTACGTTGATGAACTGGAGCTAGTTCTGTGTCACCCTATGTTATGACTATTACATGACGAACCGCATCCGGCATAATTATCCATCACTGATCCGGTGCCTACGAGTTTTCCATATACTGATTCTCGCTTATTTACTTTTCTTTTGCTACTGCTACAATCACTACAAAATACCAAAAACATTACTTTTGCTGTCTTTACTTTTGTTACTGTTACCACCACTATCATATTACTTTGCTACTAAACACTTTGCTGCAGATGTTAAGTTTCCAGGTGTGGTTGAATTGACAACTCAGCTGCTAATACTTGAGAATATTCTTTGGCTCCCCTTGTGTCGAATCAACAAATTTGGGTTGAATACTCTACCCTCGAAAACTGTTGCGATCCCCTACACTTGTGGGTTATCAGCGGAACTAAAGGGGTCAGCGTGTTAGACATAGAGAGCGTGTGTGTTTCTGTGTGAGAGACTTGTAGGACGGGGTAGAAAGACGAATTTAACCCTGACGGAAGGAGAGAAATACATGAAGTGCACGTGTGTGATTCCGATGCCCACAGGGAAATGAGATATGTATGCGTGTGAGAGAGATTGCAATTCATTCACATATCACTATCTAGCAATTGTGGACGTGCATCGCTTGAACATAAGTCAATATCTACTTCGTATCGTCGCCAAAGGTACAATATCGATTCAATGTTGTAAAGATTGGACACTCACATATCACATTTTTTTAAATTTAAATAAACCTTTTCAGTTGTGCATGCCAAAATTACAGTGATGTTTCTTCAAACAACCAATGTATCTATCATGCACATGCACCATTGTTACTCTTGCATTCAAATTCATTAGTCTTGGATGATTGAAGTTTCTATTTTGAAGTAATATATGTAATATTCATATATGAATTCAACGGGTACGCAATTTATGAAATGGAGGCTATGTAATCATATGAGATAACACTTTTAAGTAGCTAACTACAATATCCATTTCTTTTTGTGCGCCTCTACACTAACACGTCAATGCATTATCTTTAAAGTAAATAACCAATGGCACTAAATTATCTATTTACACGAGAAATACATAGGCTGAGCGTTTGATCCTTTTTTTAGAACGCGCCACTACACTCGTACGATTGGCCGCGCCCGTGTGAATGTCCAAGTTATCGGCGCATCATCCTGAGTTATTGTCTTTTTTTCTGGGGTGGACTTCACACCAGTTATTAACTGCTGACGCGTGCCCCGTGTACACAGTCTAGCATGACCTTCCTGCTAGCACAGTCAAAAATTAGTTGAAACTGGATACGAACGATCCAGCGGGCGGCAAAATCTCACGCCTCCTTCTAAAATTTCCGCCACCTTAGTCTTTAGCATGTGAAATCCCCCTTTTGTCCTTGGTGCATGGAGACCAATAGTTACAATACCACCCTCATCTACATGATAGATCGGGGCTGCTTTGGTAACTTCCAGTTCCCCCGACTACACGGCACCCCCATCTCCTCTCCCTCTCCCGCAAAAACGACTAACCCCACAGCACCAGAGCATCTTACATCATGCCGTCCGTACTTCATCGCCCTTTCTCCCCCCCCTCTCGAAACCCTAGACTGCTCATTCACCGGCGTACCATAGCCCATTCACTGCCGGCGGTGTCCACCTTACTGGATCTGCTTCTGCGGCCGCATCTACCCCTCCCACCTCCCCTAGAAACAAGTAGACTGCTCATCCACCACTATACCACAGCCCATTCAGTGCCGGCCTTGTCCACGGCACCGGATCTGCTTTGCCGGTACTCTCGTCAACCGCCGCACATCTGTAGCGGCTCATTCGTACTCCCCACCGGAGACGCTTCGTCCACACCCCCCGGAGCCGCCCCACCGACGCCCCCGTCGACAGCCTCTGATCCTCTTTGCCGACACCTTCCTCAACCCTACCGGAGCCGCTTCGCCGACACCTTCCTCAACCCTACCGGAGCCGCTTCGCCGACACCATCGTCAACCCTACCGGAGTAGCTTCTCCTATACCATTCTCAACCCTACCGGGGCCGCTTTGCCAACTCACAAGTCCACGGCCTTAGATCCGCTTCCTTGCACCCTCATCCAACCTACCGGAGCAGCTTCTGACGCCCCGTCCACGGCCGCAGATCCGCATCGTCGACACCACCCTTAACCCAACCACCGGAGCAGCTTCTGATGCCCCGTCCATGGCCGCAGATCCGCATCGTCGACACCATCCTTAACCCAACCAGCGGAGCAGCTTCTGTCGCCCCGTCCACGACCGCTGATCCACGTCGTCGACACCATCCTTAACCCAACCACCGGAGCAGCTTCACCTACGCCCTCGTCCACGGCCACAGATCCGCTTTGCCCACACCGTAGTCAACCCTACCGGAGCCGCTCCACAAACACCCTACTCGACGGTTCTAGATCTCCTTACCGGACCCCGGCAGCCAGCACAGTGTCATCACCCTCGATGTTTCTAACCTGATTCCCACAGTCTGGAGAGATGCCAAGCACCCACCATGGCCTAGGTACTTGTCACCTTTAAACCCGTCCAGCATCACCTGCCCGATGCACTTCAAATATACTAACCGATCACTGTTACTTGTTATGCAGCTGGCAAAAACTACAAGGACGATGTTTCTTTTGGATCTAAAACCTTGGCCAACCAAGATCCTGGACTGAGGCATTGCTATGATCTTGTAAGCGCGTCTCTCTCTCTTGTATTGTTCTGTGCCTGCCAGCGTGCTTTGCTAGGATTTTCGACCAGTAATCCCTTTGTGCAGACAATGATTTCTACTACTGGCTGCTAAATTAGATATGTAGATGTCATACATGATACTACCTCGTACCTCTGTTCCTAAATATAAATCTTTTAGTGATTCCACTATAGGCTACATAGGGAGCAAAATGAGTGAATCTACACTCAAAAATGCATCTATATACATCTGTATGTGGTCCATACTGGAATCTCTACAAAGACATATATTTAGGAACAGGGGCAGTACATTACACAAAATCGTAGGTGGCATGTAGGAATTCCAGTGCACTACATTAGGCTCCCTTAGAGTGCCTGCTAGTCCAGCATATAGAGTCATGGCTAGTTTATGGTACGCACACAATCGTTAATTGGTGGTTTAAATATGGGCAAGGGATATGCAATGTAGTATCATGTAGAGATGTCTGAAATTAGCCGTGTCAACTTGCAGATAGGGTTACACAATGAAAAAGTACAAGATGTATGTGGCAATTTCATGGAACATCGCAAAAAAAGGAGAGGCAGCGGTGAGCCTATACAGTGTGCTATGTTACGTCACTCCTCCATTGCAATCATCGTGACATGTTATTTGTATGCCAGTTCTATTAGCCAAGTTTCTTAGGGACAGTTATTATGAGTTATCCTAAGAAAATAAGCACCTATGAATATAAGCTCCATGTAATACGCCAACCAGTTCTTTTCATTGCGTTTTCAGCTTATCTTTGGTATGATCAGTGGAAAGTCTAGATTGCATTATATATTTCTCATTTTGCTGCCCATATGGAAATTAATTTGACTTGCAAACATCACAAATTGAACCCAG
This sequence comes from Triticum dicoccoides, assembly GCF_002162155.2. Taxonomy (NCBI): domain Eukaryota; kingdom Viridiplantae; phylum Streptophyta; class Magnoliopsida; order Poales; family Poaceae; genus Triticum; species Triticum dicoccoides. The sequence goes on along the minus strand of NC_041381.1, from coordinate 102,812,902 downwards.
TGCAGTAATTAATATGATAGGAAAACAGACCATCACTATTTGCTCAAAATGCAAATACAAAGGTACCATCTACTTGGCACAATCTGCTTTGGTTAATGTTTTTCATAAAGATCCCATTGCCTAATTTAAACGAAGAAGGCATGACCCACATTTAAATGAAGAACAATTATTTATTGAAATTCGATGGTCCAAGTGGCTGGTTATTATCATATAGCAGCACCACCTGAAAGCATCATATAGCAGCAGTAGCAGCTCATAGCAACTCATCATACAGCAGCAGTAGTCTGCAATTCATCATATACCAGCAGCAGCTCATAGCAATTCATCATATAGCAGCAGCAGGAGGAGCTCATAGCAATTCATCATATAGCAGCAACAGGAGCAGCTCATAGCAATTCATCATATAGCAGCAGCAGGAGCAACTCATAGCAATTCATCATATAGCAGCAGCAGGAGCAGCTTGTAGCAACTCATCATATAGCAGCAGCAACAACTCATAGCAATTCATCATATAGCAGCAGCAGCTCGTAGCAACTCGTCATGCAGCAGCAGTAGCTCATAGCAATTCATCATATAGCAGCAGCAGGAGCAGCTCATAGCAATGCATCATATAGCAGCAGCAGAAGCAGCTCATAGCAATTCATCGTATAGTGGATCAGAATGAAAAATTTGGCAAAAAATCGGATGAGATCCTCACCTTGTTGGATGAGCTCATCCTTCAACAGCACCTCAAGGCCATGGCCTGGGAGGAGGGCAGGGGAACAAGGTGCCTTCTGCTACAGTGTGGCATCAGCCGTAGTTGTGCAGCGCCCGCCGGAGTAGTGCGTTGGACGAACCACAGTGGAGCAGCTGCTGGAGATCATGAGAATGAGGGGCGGCGCCAGAGGGAGGAGCTGCCAGGGAGATTTACCCCTATCCTCCGGCCATGTAGCCTAGCTAGACATAGCATCGTCGAGGACCAGGCCAGATGGGACCAGTGGTGATGGCTCGCTGGAGGAACCCTAGTGCTGCAGGAATGGGATAGAGGTAGAGGGAAAGGGGAGAGGAGATGCAAGCGGGCAGGGCAATGAATGCTTGCGTGTTTGTTTTTACTTGAGGGTCAGGTGTGACACGGGCGTCAGCAGTTGCATTTTGAGTGTAATATAGGCAGACAACAGAGTCATTTCACTATTCCCCTTCCCTTCAATTTTTAGTGAGGTTCTACCCAAAACACCCCCCTCCAAAGCGAAATTAGTTAAGACCAAGCCCATAACTCAAAAATGACTTCTTTACATCTTTTATGGCTTATTTTGACAATATTCCCTGAAAAGGCGGAATCGAACTGGCCCTTAACCTGCAATTCAATTGTGCGTGCAATGATGAATCACTCATGCCTGCTATCTGTACATTTAGGCATCATCATACATGGCATAACCTAATACATGTGCATTCCATTGTAGAATCTGGAATATGCAATGTTTATGTTAGTTCATACGTTGCACATGATGTTTAAATGCCCCTTAAATCTGGGCAGTCAAGTGATGGTCTTTAAGCCTCCTTCTTTGCTTCTTTTCTTGATATGTAAGATTTGCTCACACATCTGTTCAATTGCTTGTTTGCATCAGCCAGCCATACTAGAACTATTTGCTTTGATTGCTTGATGTTCTTGACCTAACACCCTAACAGAGCTTGTCAACGATTTAAACACTAAGGGCTGCTATAGTGGGGCCTTGTCTAACTCATAGGTAAAATAAAGGTTTGGCTGTACACTATAGTAGGCTCTCCAAGAGTACCTGGAGATCCAATTCGAAGGTATGCCTATTTTTTACATAGTGCAGACATAGTAAATGCTCATTTCATTGGTGCAAGAGATGCGGTATGTTTCATTATGTGGTGTTGTTTTGTTATAATCTCATCCTTTTGTGTTCACAGACTGGAAAGTATGCATGTTTATCTTCCATGTAGACAGTAACTAGTTTGTGTCACCTTGCAGAGGGGATGCAATGAAGACAAGATTGAGGATTTCCAAGTACAAGATGTTAGGAAGGAGCCTTGCAAGAGAAGTAGGAGCTGCGCCGAGCCTCTTCAACCTGGTAAGGTAAGTCACTGTATGCAACTCAACAGTTCAATTCCTTGTTTGTTTCAGGCATAGTTAATTTTCTCTTTTCAATTGCTCTATTTGTCCTCACTTAATGAGATGCCCAAATAATTATGCCTCATGTTCGGTAATTGTATCACTATTAGTTGACATAATTAAAGGCGTTACCATTTAATTACTCTGCCGAAGTGTGCCTGAAGCTTTGAATTCTATTAACCAACTATTATTGCATGAGGCTCACAATCTAGTTTATACTATGCTAATGATTGCATAGTTTTGCCTGTTGTAGTATGTTTGTATGAAACCCTCTGTTGTTCATTATGCTCCCTAAGACTTTAATTGAGGTACAGAATGGCCAGCTTCTTGCTTACTTATATGCAACGTGCTGTCTAAATTTGTAACTTGTCTGTGTTTTCGATTGGGCCCCAACATCATGCTCCTCTGAGCTAAGAGGGATTTCTGTATGCAGGCTGCATAGACTATCTTTTTTATAATTTTTGAAATATCACCTGCTTATGCTTCATGACCTGTAACATTTTTTTATGAAAGTGACGTGTAACATTATTGTTAGTCCTGTTTGCCATGTAGTACAAAATAGTGTCTTGTTTGCTTCACTGTTGTAACTATATTTTTTCCCTAGTCATGTGTACTTACAGAAACATTTCAGGATGAAGTGACATCAACACAAAAATCTGCGAGCAGTGCGGCATGGCCATTACCGAATGATTATGGATTGGAATTGGAATGTGCTGATGTTCTCGAGGATCAACTAGAGGTGGCAAGACAACGTGTACATGATTGTCAACGTATAATCAACAAGTTGAGACTGGACATGCAGGTATTAGATGCAGGAGTCAAAAAATGAAACAAGACACCGAGGTAACCATGAAGGAATTGGAGATTTTGCAGACTGAAATTTGTGCTATCTGAATCTGGCCAATCCTATTTTCTGAAGAGATTATAGTTCAAATGGAGTTAAGTTGATGCGCGTCCATGATGTATGAGCTGTATTTGCCTAGTGTATGTAATTTGCTATTTGTGTATGCTTTATTATCACCTGTGCCGAACCTTAATGCCCAGTGGGTATAATTGGCTGTAATTTCTTTATTGTATAGTGTAGGATTATTCTACCTTTCTATGCCTTGATCTCTTTGTTGTATAGCGTATGCTTTTTAGAGGTGATAGTATTGAGTAGGATAATTCTTTGAATATGCTATATCATTCAAACGGGGGCCAACTCGCCCGACCATGGCCCTTCACGGGCCGTAGGATCCATGGCCTTCTACGTCTCGCGGGATCCATGGGCCTTCTACATCTCGCAGGATCCATGGGCCTTCTACATCTCGCAGGATCCATGGGCCTTCTACGTCACATAGGATCCATGGGCCGCCGAATCATTTATGGGTCTTGTACGGGCCTTTAATGGGCCGTATACGGGCCTATAATGGAAATCGTACGTTTTATGGGCTGACCATAACGGGCCGTTAATAGGCCGTATTTGGTGATGCTATGAAAATGGCCCAACAGACTAACGGACCACAAACGGGCCGACTGTAATGACGGGCTGTTTTTGGCCCACAAGCAGAAAATGACAGTAATGGGCCGTAAGTAACCGAATGCTACAAATGAGCCCAAGAATAAATGGGCCCTTAAAAGGCCGAAAGTTAACTTGGGCTGGAAACGGCCCAATGGAATAACCGCCCGTTAATGGGTATAAAGTGTTACACTGTTCATTTCGGGCCAGTTTCACCACGGGCCGTTAATGGGTGTAAAGTAATACATTGTTCATTACGGGCCAGTTTCAGCACGGGCCGCTAATGGGCCAAGAGTTACAAAGGGCCTCATATGGGACGAAAGACGTCATGGGCCAGAAGTGAAAACGGGCTGGAATCATATTGGATGGCCCAGATGACGCTACTGGGCCTAATTCACATAGGGCATGACGGGCCTTGGGTTAGCGGGCTGTAAATGGGCTATATGCTAACATGTCGTTAACAGGCTTTCCATGGGCCGGGCCGCCAGCTTTTGACCAAGTCAAACGGGCCGGCCTTTTCCAGGAAAGGGCCATTGTTGGGTCGTGCCATGTGTCGACATATCATAGGCACCTTCTGTCCAGTGAGTGGATGACATCTGTCCCAATGATGAGCCGACACGTGTTTCCTCCAGCCAATGATGATTTTACACGTGGAAAATCCCCATTGGTCGGGGCTGTTAATGGGTTGTCGGATCCAAAACCCAACCCAATAGCTTAACGGTGTTCCGTTACGGTGGATGCCGTGTGTCGGTCACCCTTGACGAAAGCACTTCTGTGACGCGCGATTTATCTTCACGGAAGTGGACACTTCCGTGATGATAATTTTGGTAATGTCATGGAACACTTCTACGACAGCACAGGTATGACTATCTTGATTCTGTCATAAAATCGTCATGGATGTACATGCATGACAAAAAACACGACCTATTGTGACAAACACGTATCATCACGGAAGTGTATTTTTTTTGTAGTGCAACCACCGGACATCCAGCGCTCTCCCCCGGAAATCTGGCGCCCCTATCCAGTAGCTTGGTCACTTCGGGCCGGACATCCGGCCAACCGCACCGGACATCCGGCGTCTCACGAGAGCCCAGACATCCAGGCCCCAGCCCGGACATCCGGCGCCTGCCTGCGCGCAAAGACGGGCCTGAGGCCCATGTATCCCCTCCTCACATACCCCTTCGTGGGCTAGCCTATATATACTCCATCCCCTTCCTCTAGTTAGGGTTAGCAAATATGATAGCTCATTCTTAGGTGAGCTTTGCTCCTACCTCTAATCTTGAGAGAGAGAGACTACCACTCCCATGGAGTTCAAGACCTCCATGTGAGAAGATCCTGCGGGATATCATCAAGACCCCCTCGTGGGAAGATCCGCCTAGGATATCATCAAGACCTCCTCTTGGAGATGAACCTTACCTTGTATCTTTCCCTTTGTTGTTCATGTACCTTGTGATCTTGTGTGTTTGATTGTCTAGTGGATGTGTGATTGGACATGTTCTTGAGTGTTTCCCCTTGTGATTTCTCCCCGTTCTGCCCCGTGTTCATCGTGTTCTTCGAGGGATCCCACTCCAAACGTGAAAGATCGGCCTACACCGGGTTAGCCCCATATCACAACTTGACGAAGATTAACGTTGATGGAGCTGTGGAACGATACTAGCGAGGTGGGATGGTGGCAGCAGTGTGCCGTGACCATACTAGGCGTTCATGGGATCATCGGTCATGATGTACTGGCGAGTTATTGATCCAGTGATGTTGTAAAATTTTGCATGCAGCAAAGGCTTGGCCCTAGTAGATGATCTGAATATCCAGAGCATGATGTTGGCGTCGGACTGCTAGAGTGTCATTAAAGATACTAAATTTGGTACTGGAGGTCAGCACTCAGCAATCATCCATGAAATAAAAGATCGTAGAGACAATTTCCTTTTATGTAATTTTGTGCATGAGTCTAGGAATCATAACTTTGAGGCTCGCAATCTTGCCAAGCAGGTTTGTAAGCTAGGTTTAGGTCGACATGTTTGGCTAGGTAGTCCCCATAACCCAAGTCATGTACCTATGAACATTGCTATTCAATAAAGTGGCGAGATTCTCTTAAAAGATGTATTAATCATCATCATAAAAAAATTCTTTGTCTAAAAAACTATATTAATCATCTCTTTTTTGCGGGTCATGTATTAATCATCAAAGGTCCTTACAAATACATCCATACTTAAAAAATATCATTCAAATTCTTGAGGGTGTCAAGCTCTTCTTCCTCCTGCATAGCTCGATGACATCTCTGGTGTTGGGGATATAACTATTAGGTATGACCTGCCAGGAGGGGCCAGGTTATACCTATAAGCATTCCTGAAGCCCAAGGCTCAAGGTTGAAGACGGCGGCTTAGAAAGGACCCAAGGCCCAGAGGTGACTTAAGGCCCGTAGTGATAAACCGCCTTAATCATGTAACTTGTACTGTAAGGCTAGAAATATTAAGAGACCGAGCTGGATATTGTTTATAAGCCGGCCGGGACTCTGTAGAGCCGCTGGGCATCGACCTCAGTATATAAAGGGATGACCCGGCGGCGGTTCAGGGCAAGGAACAACAACTCGAGAGCTAGGTCAAGCGATTTGCTCCCTGGTTATTGAGACATAAGTAATCCAATCACAACTAGACCTAGGCTTTTACCTTCATCGTAAGGGGCCGAACTAGTATAAAACTCCCGTGTCTCTTGTCCCGATCAACCCCTTCAAGCTTCCTAGTTGTGATGGCTCCACGACTAAGTCCTTTCACTACGACATCCGTCGTGACAAGTCCACGACAGTTGGCGCCCACCGTGGGGCCAGCGCACGGTGGATTTGAGTTCTTGAAGGGCAGCTTCGAAGGGCTCAAGGGATACGATGTGGGCCGGATGACCAAGAGTCGTCGCGGCAAGCTCTACATCGATGACGCAGGCTGGGGCCCTGATGCCGGCTCAATTGAGTAGGGGTACCGGGTCCCCTTTGGTGGAATCCACGTCTTCATCAGCAAGATCGGCGAGCCCGGCCCTGAGCCGGACATCTACACCGACCCCGTCGAGACGGATCAGCGTGCGAGACCCGCCCGGGCTCTGCCAGTGGTGAAACGTGCTTTCATGGGATGCATCCATGGAGGACCTTATGAAGGATATGCCTCTGGTGGTGAGACAACCATCTTCTCCGATGGTGAGTCATCCACAGGTGAGACAGATTTGTTGTACCAACTGCGGGATGGCGGGCTTGGGGGCTGTTCCGATGGCAGCAGTATTCCGGATTGCCTCGAGCCGCCAAGCAGGGTCAGGATCTTCATGGATGGCACACAACCCATCCAAGACTCCACAACTGCAGCAGTTGTAACCTCTGGGTCAGCGGCAGCCAGGGCGGGAGGCCCAGATATTAATGGATCTCACAGACAAGGTGACCACTCTGTTAACCGCCATAGTCAACCCGGCGGATCAAGCTCGTCATGATGTAGAGGTGGCACAGTTAAAGTTGGATATGGTGCAAGCTAAGGAAGACCTGGCAGCAGAAGATTTCAGGATAACTGCAGAGCGGGCAGCTCTGGATGTTCAGGCTCAGCAGATCCAGGCGCACGCTTTTTGGCTCACACAAGACCAGAACGTGGCTAACGAGGTCATGAGGAGAAGGCATCAGAAGATGCAGTCTCGGCTTCCCTCGGTTTATGATCCTATGAATCTTTTTAACACGCCAGGAGCAGGGCCCAGTAACCCGACGTGGCTTGCCCCGCAGACAGGCAACCCCCCCATGGCTCCCTCCGCGCACAGGAACGGACCATGTTGCAACACCCGAGGGCGGTGCACCATTTCAGCCACCAGTGATGGGACCTCCCCGTGTGAACATGGCGCCACCTCAGTACATACCAACACCCCCGAGTCATTATTCTAACCCGTTGGAGAACATGATAGCAGAAGCGGCACGATTAGCGGCTCTCCCGATTGATGGCGACTCTCCAGCGACGGTTGAAACCCGCTGGGTCAGAAAACTTCTTCAAACGGCCTTGGCATAGTAGGAGGCGTACTCATACAGCCGAGACAGGATCCACTCGACCCCTCGTTCGAGCCGAAGCCCGAGTTATAGTAGGCACATGGATTCAGCGGCCGTGTCAAGCAATGTTAGACGCCATGACCCGCCAGGTGGGCTTAACCCGACACGTCATGAGGCCTTTAACTTGGTAGATCGAGAGAGACTATGACAAGAGGCTGAACGGTCGGCTCAACAGGTGGCTGAGCAGGCAGCACAGTTGACGGCTTACCAGTCGTATCCGGTTTATCCGATGACTTCTATCGAGGCAGGTGTAGCCACCCGGACAGGAGGGGTCCCATGTCTAGTGCCGGCTCTACGAAACGAACGGTTGCCCAAAGATTTTAAGGGACCTAGGAAGGTGCCGAATTACACAGCCGACTTATAGCCCGGGGCATGGATTGAGAGCTACGAGATGGCTTTGGAGCTATTGGAGGTTACTGACGCTGCAATGGCCAAGTACTTCACCATGATGTTGGATGGAACTGCACGCACTTGGTTGAAAGGCCTGCCACCTAATTCAGTCAGTTCATGGGTGGAGTTAAAGGCCTGGTTCATCCAGAACTTCAAAGACACTTGCAAGCAGCCCATGTCGATCATGGATCTGACAAATTGCAAGCAAGAGGAGGGCGAGTCTACAACCCATTGGGTGCGCCGGGTTAAAGCCATAATACATTCATCTGATAAGATGGATGATGGCTCCGCAGTCTTAATGTTGGAGAAAAATTGTCGTTTCTTACCTTTGAAACAGAAGCTGGGGCGGTTCAAACGTGAGTGTAATGATATGGGCACGTTGATGGCGGATCTGGTCAAGTATGCTGATTCTGATAGTACCAAGGATCCCGAGTCTGATGATGAAAAGGCAGGGAAGGGAAAGAGGAATGGCAACAGCAAGGGCTCTTAGCACAACCCAGCAAATCAAGGAGGTAATAAACGTAAGGCTGATGGTAGTTTGGATTTCGTGGCTAACACCAGTGCACAGGGTAATCACCAGTGGCGTAAGGGGAGGCCACCTCCCCGATCCGACGGGTCAGGACCCACACTTGAGCAGTTGTTGAATGAGCCTTGTCCGAGACACGGTACTAAGGAGAAGCTGGGTACACATTTGTGGAAGGACTGCACGATCATGAAAGCTTTAAAAAATTCCAACATGTTTGACGGTAACAATGGCCAGGGCGGCTCAGGTGGTGGCGGTTTTCATGGCCCGGGCGGCGGGTCAAATCCCAATTTTTAGAATTCCCAGGGAAACCAGGGTGGGTATAACCAACAATCTGGCCAGGGTAGTCAGCAGCAGCAGCAAGGTGGATACCAGAGCAATCCAAAGCAGCTGAACAGTGGGCAATACCATGTGTTTACCACCAGTTTATGTAAACGGGACCAGAAGCTTCATAAGAGGGTCGTGAACGCGGTTGAGCCGGCGATTCCTCGTTATTTAAGGTGGTCTGAGCAGCCTATCATATGGAGTAGAGAGGATCACCCTCCCCGAGTTGACAATCCGGGTCACTTAGCCCTGGTGGTGGCCCCTCAAGTGGGTGGATACAAATTCACCAAAGTGCTCACGGATGGAGGCAGCAGCATCAATATCCTCTATTATGAGACCTTCCGTCGCATGGGGCTAACTGATAAGAAACTTAAGAAGTCCAACACTGTTTTCCATGGAGTTGTACCCGGTAAGTCGGCGTATCCGGTCGGCAAGATCGAATTGGAGGTAGCCTTTGGGGATGAATATGACTCCAGAGCCGAGAAATTGACGTTTGAAGTAGTTCAGATCAAGAGCCTGTATCATGCTCTATTTGGGTGGCCGGCTTACGCCAAATTCATGCCACGACCGTGTTATGTGTACTTGCAGATCAAGATGCCGAGTCATAATGGAACCATCACGGTGCACGGGAGCCGCAAGGTGGCCCTGGAATGTGAAGAGGGTGACGCGGCTTATGCTGAGTCGGTCTGTGCGACAGAACAGTTAAAATTCTACAAGGACAATGTTGACCCAGCGGACATGACGTCCTTCAAGAAGCCAACCACAGAGCATGAGCCGATCATGAAGTTTAAGTCGGCCGATGAGACTAAGCTTGTCGATTTTGTTCCAGGCGACTCATCCAAGCAGTTTAGCATCAGTGCTAATTTGGATCCCAAATAGGAAAGCGAGCTCATCGAGTTCATCCGTGAGAATCGGAATATTTTTGCATGGAAACCATCTGACATGCCGGGTGTACCAAGAGAACTTGTTGAGCACACTCTTAATATTGATCCTAAGTTTAAACCGGTCAAGCAGTTTATTCAGAGGTTTAATGAGGAAAGACGAAAAGCAATTGGTGAAGAAGTAGCCCGGTGATGACCCACAAGTATAGGGTATCTATCGTAGTCCTTTCGATAAGTAAGAGTGTCGAACCCAATGAGGAACAGAAGGAAATGATAAGCCGTTTTCAGCAAGGTATTCTCTGCAAGTACTGAAATAAGTGGTAACAGATAGTTTTGTGATAAGATAAATTGTAATGAGCAACAAGTAACAAAAGTAAATAAAGTGCAGCAAGGTTGCCCAATCCTTTTTGTAGCAAAGGACAAGCCTGGACAAACTCTTATAATAGGAAAAGGGCTCCCGAGGACACATGGGAATATCGTCAAGCTAGTTTTCATCACGCTCATATGATTCGCGTTCGGTACTTTGATAATTTGATATGTGGGTGGACCGGTGCTTGGGTGTTGTCCTTACTTGAACAAGCATCCCACTTATGATTAACCTCTATTGCAAGCATCCACAACTACAACAAAAGTATTAAGGTAAACCTAACCATAGCATGAAACATATGGATCCAAATCAGCCCCTTACGAAGCAACGCATAAACTAGGGTTTAAGCTTCTGTCACTCTAGCAACCCATCATCTACTTATTACTTCCCAATGCCTTCCTCTAGGCCCAAATAATGGTGAAGTGTTATGTAGTCGATGTTCACATAACACCACTAGAGGCTGGACAACATACATCTTATCAAAATATCGAACGAATACAAATTCACATGACTACTAATAGCAAGACTTCTCCCTTGTCCTCAGGAACAAACATAACTACTCACAAAGCATATTCATGATCATAACCCGAGGGGTAATAATGTGCATAAAGGATCTGAACATATCATCTTCCACCAAATAAACCAACTAGCATCAACTACAAGGAGTATCAACACTACTAGCAACCTACTAGCACCAATCCCGGACTTGGAGACAAGAATTGGATACAAGAGATGAACTAGGGTTTGGAGATGAGATGGTGCTGGTGAAGATGTTGATGGAGATTGACCTCTCCCGATGAGAGGAGCATTGGTGATGACGATGGTGATGATTTCTCCCTCCCGGAGGGAAGTGTCCCCGGCAGAATAGCTCTGCCGGAGCCCTAGATTGGTTCCGCCAAGGTTCCGCCTCGTGGCGGCGGAGTCTCGTCCCGAAAGGTTGCTGTCTATTTTTTTCTCATCGAAAGACTTCATATAGGAGAAGACGGGCGTCGGAGAGCCACCAGGGGGCCCACGAGGTAGGGGGCGTGCCCAGGGGGGTGCCCCCCCACCCTCGTGAGCATGGTGTGGGCCCCCTGGCCTTCATCTTTGGCGATGATTTTTCTTTATTTCTTTTAAGATATTTCGTGGAGTTTCAGGACTTTTGGAGTTGCACAGAATAGGCCTCCAATATTTGCTCCTTTTCCAGCCCAGAATTCCAGCTGCCGACATTCTCCCTCTTCATGTAAACCTTGTAAAATAAGAGAGAATAGCCATAAGTATTGTGACATAACGTGAAATAATAGCCCATAATGCAATAAATATTGTCATAAAAGCATGATGCAAAATGGACGTATCAACTCCCCCAAGCTTAGACTTCGCTTGTCCTCAAGCGAAAAGCCGATAACAATAAATATGTCCTCATGTTTAGAGGTAGAGGCGTCGATAAAAATAGAATACGGACATGAAGGCATCATGATTATTTTCATAATAGCAACATATAAAGATTTTGTCATATGATTACTTATGTTCAAGTGATGACCTTTTCACAAAGCCAAAGTATGAATCAGAAACCTTATTGAGCACCAACAATTATAATCTCAGTCATTGAAGCAATTGCAATTTATCATAACATCGGAAAGAGTCTATGTCAGAGCTTAAAAGCTAGTCCACATACTCAACTATCACTTAGTCCTTCATAATTGCTAACACTCACGCGATACTTGTGGTTACGGAGTTTTAATCGGACACAGAGAAAGATAGGGGCTTATAGTTTTGCCCCACAACCTTTTACCTCAAGGGTAATGTCAACAATAATAATTCATGCTCCCCCACATCCAATTAGATATATATAGCATGTTCTTTCCAACATGCTGAGCTTGCCAAAGGATAAAATGAAAAAGGAAAGGTGAAGATCACCGTGACTCTTGCATAAGGTAGAGGATAATAATAAAAGATAGGCCCTTCGCAGAGGGAAGCAGAGGTTGTCATGCGCATTTAGGGTTGATGCACAAAATCTTAATGCAAAAGAACGTCACTTTATATTGCCCCTTGTATGTGAACCTTTATTATGCAGTCCGTCGCTTTTATTGCGTCCACAACAAGTTCGTACAAAGTTTATTTCTCCGCACTAATAAGTCATGCATATTTAGAGAGAAATTTTTATTGCTTGCACCGATGACAACTTACTTGAAGGATCTTACTCAATCCATAGGTAGATATGGTGGACTCTCATGGCAAAACTGGTTTAAGGGTATTTGGAAGCACAAGTAGTATTTCTACTTGGTGATGAGAATTTGGCTAGCATGAGGGGGAAAGGCAAGATCAACATGTTAGAGGATCCATGACAACATACTTTATCTCAGATGTAAGAAAACATAACTCATTATGTTGTCTTCCTTGTCCAACATCAACTCTTTAGCATGTCATATTTTAATGAGTTCTCCCAATCATAAAAGATGTCAATGATAATATATCTATATGTGAAACCTCTCTTTCCTTATCACTTCCTATTAATTGCAACGATGACCAAAGCTATATTTGCCAACTCCCAACAACCTTTAATCATCATACTCTTTCTATGTGAAGTCATTAATTTCACTAAGATCAATATGAACTCTTTGATTCTTTTTATTCTTTTTCTTGAAATCACCCAAGATCATGGCAAAATACTCAATCCCTTGACTCAACACTAATCTTTATTATATAGCTCACGGACTCGATTACAAAGAAGGATCATAAAGCAAAACTCAAAACTAGATCATGCCATGACTTTATTCTACTAAATCAAGATACTACTAAATAGATCGAACTAAGAAAAACGGTAAAGATAGGAGTTGTGATGGTGATACAATACCAGGGCACCTCCCCCAAGCTTGGTAGTTTCCAAGGGGAGTGCCCATACCCATGTTATTATATCTTCGGAGGTGGTGAAGTAGGAGTCGTTGCACTTTTCTTCTCTAGCTTACGCCTGAATTTTCCTCCCTCAGATCCTCATTCTCGAGCTCAAGTTTCATTATCTTCTTGCATAGTGTTGCCTTGTTGTCCTGCAAAAAATGTGGTGCGATAGATTGGACCTTTGGGAGGCTTGACTTCTTGAACTCCACATGCATATCACCAGGTTGGGGCAGTGGGTAGTCCTCTTCATCAGAGCTTGTCTCCTCCTTCCTCTTCGGATCATAGTCTTCTTCTTCTTCCGTGGTCCAGCCATAGTGTTCCACGTCCCCATATACTCTTGGATTTGCAATATAATCAGCTATGTAGCTCTCTCCCTCCGAATCTTGGGATGACATCTTGTTCAAATATGCAGCAGGAACAGCTCGAAACGAAAACAGAGGATATTTGTGTGATACGAGAGTCAAAACCTTCGGGGGTATATATAATGATTTTTACCGACCAAAATACGTATCGTGCAGGGAAACGGAGTCCAGAGGGCACACGAGGTGCTCACGAGGTAGGGGGCGTGCCCAGGGGGGTAGGGCGCGCCCTCCACCCTCGTGGAGGCCTCGTGTCCTCCCCGGACTGCAACTTATTTTTCTATTTTTCTAAATATTTTAAACGGAGAAATATTGCCTTAAAAGTTTTTTTGGAGTCGGTTTACTTACCGTACCACATACCTATTCCTTTTCGGAGTCTGGAACGTTCTGGAAAGTGTCCTTTATGTATTCCTACGGGGTTACGGTTTCAATAATATTAGTTTCAACATTTATGAGATTACCTGAAATATAGTGTTTAATCCTTTGACCGTTTACCACCTTTGGATTTGTGCCTGCGAAGCTATTGATTTTTATGGCACCGGAACGATAAACCTCCTTGATAACGTAGGGACCTTCCCATTTGGAGAGAAGGTTTCCTGCAAAAAATCTTAAACGAGAGTTGTATAGCAACACATAATCACCTACATTAAACTCACGCTTTTGTATCCTTTTGTCATGCCATCTTTTAACCTTTTCTTTAAACAACCTGGCATTTCATAAGCTTGGGTTCTCCATTCATCAAGTGAGCTAATATCAAATAACCTCTTCTCACCGGCAAGTTTCAAATCATAGTTGAGCTCTTTAATAGCCCAGTATGCCTTATGTTCTAGTTCGAGAGGTAAGTGACAAGCTTTTCCATAAACCATTTTATACGGAGACATACCCATAGGATTCTTATATGCAGTTCTATAGGCCCATAATGCGTCATCCAGTTTCTTGGACCAATTCTTTCTAGACCTATTGACAGTCTTTTGCAAAATTAATTTGAGCTCTCTATTGCTCAATTCTACCTGACCACTAGACTGCGGGTGATATGGAGATGCAATTCTATGATTAACGTCATATTTAGCAAGCATCTTACGGAAAGCTCCATGAATAAAGTGTGAACCACCATCAGTCATTAAATATCTAGGGACTCCAAACCTCGGAAAAATAACTTCCTTAAGCATTTTAATAGAAGTGTTATGATCAGCACTACTAGTTGGAATAGATTCTACCCACTTAGTAAGATAATCAACATCAACTAAAATATGAGTATATCCATTAGAGGCAGGAAAAGGTCCCATATAATCAAAACCCCAAACGTCAAATGTTTCAATAACAAGTGAATAATTCATAGAAATTTCTTGATGTCTACTAATATTACCAATTCTTTGACATTCATCGCAAGACAAAACAAACTTACGGGCATCCTTGAAGAGAGTAGGCCAATAAAAACCGGATTGCAATACCTTATGTGCAGTTCTATCTCCAGCGTGGTGTCCTCCATAAGCTTCGGAGTGACACTTGCTTAGGATCTGTTCCTGTTCATGCTCAGGTACACAACGTCTAATAACACCATCTACTCCTTCTTTATAAAGATGTGGGTCATCCCAAAAGTAATGTCGCAAGTCATAGAAAAACTTTTTCTTTTGTTGGTATGTGAAGCTAGGTGGTATAAATTTAGCAACAATATATTTAGCATAATCAGCATACCATGGAGTGCTACGAGAAGTGCTTATGACATTTAATTGTTCATCAGGATAGCTATCATCAATAGGTAGTGGGTCATCAAGAACATTCTCTAACCTAGACAAGCTGTCTGCAACGGGGTTCTCAGCTCCTTTTCTACCAACAATATGTAAATCAAATTCTTGCAGCAGGAGAACCCATCTAATGAGTCTAGGTTTTGCATCTTTCTTTTCCATAAGATATTTAATAGCAGCATGATCAGTGTGAATAGTAACTTTGGAATCAACAATATAAGGTCTAAACTTATCACAAGCAAACACAACTGCTAAAAGTTCCTTTTCGGTAGTAGCATAATTTCTTTGGGCACTGTCTAGAGTCTTACTAGCATAATGGATAACATTTAGTTTCTTATCAACTCTTTGCCCTAGAACAGCATCTACAGCATAATCACTAGCATCACACATAATTTCAAAGGGTAAATTCCAATCAGGTGGCTGAACAACAGGTGCAGAGACTAATGATTTCTTAAGTATTTCAAATGCTTCTACACAATCATCATCAAAGACAAATGTTACATCTTTTTGTAATAAATTAGTCAGAGGCCGAGAGATTTTTGAGAAGTCCTTAATGAACCTCCTATAAAATCCGGCGTGACCAAGGAAACTTCTTATACCTTTGATGTCCTTGGGACATGGCATCTTTTCAATAGCATCAACCTTGGCTTTATCAACTTCAATACCTCTTTCAGAAACTTTGTGCCCCAAGACAATACCTTCATTAACCATAAAGTGGCACTTTTCCCAATTCAAGACAAGATTAGTTTCTTCACATCTCTGCAGAACTTGAGCAAGATTGCTCAAGCAATCATCAAAAGAGGAACCATAGACGGAAAAGTCATCCATGAAAACCTCACAAATTTTCTCGCAAAAGTCAAAGAATATAACCATCATGCATCTTTGAAAGGTAGGAGGTGCATTACGTAAACCGAAAGGCATACGTCTATAAGCAAAAGTACCAAAAGGGCATGTAATAGTAGTCTTTGATTGATCTTTAGCCGACACAGGTATTTGATGAAAACCGGAATAACCATCTAGAAAGCAATAGTGTGTATGTTTGCATGATCTTTCTAGCATTTGATCAATAAAAGGTAAGGGGTAATGATCTTTCTTAGTCGCCTTATTTAATTTGCGGAAATCAATTACCATACTATAACCTGTGATGATTCTTTGCGGAATCAATTCATCTTTATCATTAGGGACAACAGTAATACCTCCCTTCTTAGGGACACAATGGACAGGACATACCCACTAACTATCAGCAACAGAATAAATTATACCTGCCTCCAGGAGCTTGAGTATTTCCTTTCTTACCACTTCTTTCATTTTAGGATTCAAACATCGTTGAGGATCACAAACTGGTTTGGCATCAGCTTCCAAATTTATTTTATGTTGACATAGAGTGGGACTGATGCCCTTAAGATCATCCAGAGTATATCCAATAGCAGCACGGTGCTTCTTCAGAGTTTTCAATAATCTTTCTTCTTCATGCTCTGAAAGGTCAGCGCTAATAATGACAGGATATATTTTCTTTTCATCAAGATAAGCATATTTAAGATTATCAGGCAACGGTTTAAGCTCAAACACGGGATCACCCTTGGGTGGAGGGGGATCCCCTAGGATTTCAACAGGCAAATTGTGTTGCAGAATAGTTTCTTGTTTAAAGAATACTTCATCTATTTCCCTTCTTTCATTCATGAACATATCATTTTCATGGTCTAGCAAATAGTGTTCTAAAGGATCACTAGGAGGTACACCAATAGAAGAAAGACCAATAATCTCATCTTTACTAGGCAATTCTTCCTCACGATGTTGTGTACTAAATTTAGAGAAATTAAACTCATGAACCATATCATCCAAGCCAATAGTAACAACAATCTTTTTGCAGTCTATCTTAGCATTAACAGTATTCAAGAAGGGTCTACCAAATATAATGGGACAAAAGCTATCTTGTGGAGAACCAAGAACAAGAAAATCAGCGGGATATTTGGTTTTCCCACACAAGACTTCAACATCTCTAACAATTCCCATTGCAGATATAGTATCTCTATTGGCAAGTTTAATTGTAACATCAATATCTTCTAACTCAGCAGGTGCAATATCATGCATAATTTCTTTGTATAAGTCAATTGGTATAACACTAGCACTAGCACCCATATCACAGAAGCCATGATAGCAATGTTCTCCTATTTTAACAGAAATAACAGGCACGCCTACCACAGGTCTATTCTTATCTCTATCACAAGGTTTAGCAATTCTGGCAGTTTCACCCTGGAATTGAATAACATGCCCATCAATATTATTAGACAAGAGATCTTTAACAATAGCAATATTGGGTTCTACTTTGACTTGCTCCGGAGGTGTATAAGTTCTAATATTGCTTTCACGGACAACAGTTGAAGCTTTAGCATGATCCTTCATTCTAACGGGGGAAGGTGGTTTCTCAACATAAGAAGTGGGAACAATAGGATCATTATAAGTGACATTTTTTTCTTCAACTTTAATAGGTGCAGCTACTTTTACTTCTATGGGAGGATGATATTTAAACCACTTCTCCTTGGGGAGATCAACATAAGAGGCAAAAGATTCACAGAAAGAAGCTACTATCTCAGAGTCAAGTCCATACTTAGTGCTAAACTTATGGAAAATATCAGTATCCATAAAAGATTTAACACAATCAAACTTAGGTGTCATACCTGACTCCTTACCTTCGTCGAGGTCCCAATATTTAGAGTTGCGTTTAATTCTATCCAATAAATTCCATATGAATTCAATAGTCTTCATCATAAAAGAGCCAGCACAAGAAGTATCGAGCACGGTGCCATTGTTATCAGAAAGCCGAGCATAAAAACTTTCCATAATCACTTCTCTTGCGAGCTCATGATTGGGGCATGAATATAACATTAATTTAAGCCTCCCCCAAGCTTGAGCGATGCTTTCTCCTTCGCGAGGCCAAAAATTATATATATAATTGCGATCACGATGAATAAGATGCATAGGGTAATACTTTTGATGAAATTCCAATTTCAATCTTTTATAGTTCCATGATCTCATATCATCACATAGCCTGTACCATGTCAATGCATCTCCCTTCAAAGATAAAGGGAAAGCCTTCTTCTTAACAACATCATCGAGTATACCTGCAAGCTTAAATAGTCCACAAACGTCATCCACATAGCGTAGATGTTCATCAGGATGCTTTGTTCCATCTCCTGTAAAAGTGTTAGCTAGCAGTTTTTCCATGAAACCCGAAGGAATCTCAAAAGGAGTTTCATTTTCAATAGGTTCAGTAGGTTGAGTAGGTTGAGGAGCAACTCTTTGTTCTACTGGACGGGGTGAAGATACCCCGAACAAGCCCCTCAGACAATTACTTTCCATAGTAGCAAGTGACAGAAAATTTCAGCACACTATATAAATTTTTCCTTACCAAATTCCACCTACCAAAGGCGCTTCACTCCCCAGCAATGGCGCCAGAAAAGAGTCTTGATGACCCACAAGTATAGGGGATCTATCATAGTCCTTTCGATAAGTAAGAGTGTCGAACCCAACGAGGAGCAGAAGGAAATGATAAGCGGTTTTCAGCAAGGTATTCTCTGCAAGTACTGAAATAAGTGGTAACAGATAGTTTTGTGATAAGATAAATTGTAACGAGCAACAAGTAACAAAAGTAAATAAAGTGTAGCAAGGTGGCCCAATCCTTTTTGTAGCAAAGGACAAGCCTGGACAAACTCTTATAATAGGAAAAGCGCTCCCGAGGACACATGGGAATATCATCAAGCTAGTTTTCATCATGCTCATATGATTCGCGTTCGGTACTTTGATAATTTGATATGTGGGTGGACCGGTGCTTGGGTGCTGTACTTACTTGAACAAGCATACCACTTATGATTAACCTCTATTGCAATCATCGGCAACTACAACAAAAGTATTAAGGTAAACCTAACCATAGCATGAAACATATGGATCCAAATCAGCCCCTTACGAAGCAACGCATAAACTAGGGTTTAAGCTTTTGTCACTCTAGCAACCCATAATCTACTTATTACTTCCCAATGCCTTCCTCTAGGCCCAAATAATGGTGAAGTGTTATGTAGTCGATGTTCACATAACACCACTAGAGGCTAGACAACATACATCTTATCAAAATATCGAATGAATACCAAATTCACATGACTACTAATAGCAAGACTTCTCCCTTGTCCTCGGGAACAAACGTAACTACTCACAAAGCATATTCATGTTCATAACCAGAGGGGTAATAATGTGCATAAAGGATCTGAACATATGATCTTCCACCAAATAAACCAACTAGCATCAACTACAAGGAGTAATCAACACTACTAGCAACCTAATAGCACCAATCCCGGACTTGGAGACAAGAATTGGATACAAGAGATGAACTAGGGTTTGGAGATGAGATGGTGATGGTGAAGATGTTGATGGAGATTGCCCTCTCCCGATGAGAGTGTTGGTGATGAAGATGGTGATGATTTCTCCCTCCCAGAGGGAAGTGTCCCCGGCAGAACAGCTCTGTCGGAGCCCTAGATTGGTTCCGCCAAGGTTCCTCCTCGTGGCGGCGGAGTCTCGTCCCGAAAGGTTGTTGTCTATTTTTTTCTCATCGAAAGACTTCATATAGGAGAAGACGGGCGTCGGAGAGCCACCAGGGGGCCCACAAGGTAGGGGGCATGCCCAGGGGGGCGCGCCCCCCACCCTCGTGAGCAGGGTGTGGGCCCCCTGGCCTTCATCTTTGGCGATGATATTTCTTTTAAGATATTACGTGGAGTTTCAGGACTTTTGGAGTTGTGCAGAATAGGCCTCCACTATTTGCACCTTTTCCAGCCCAGAATTCCAGCTGTCGGCATTCTGCCTCTTCATGTAAACCTTGTAAAATAAGAGAGAATAGCCATAAGTATTGTGACATAACGTGAAATAACAGCCCATAATGCAATAAATATTGTCATAAAAGCATGATGCAAAATGGACGTATCACCCGGCTCTTGGCAGCAGGGTTCATCATCGAGGTGTTTTATCCAGAGTGGCTGGCTAACCCGGTGCTTGTTCTTAAGAAAAACGGCACTTGGCGTATGTGTGTGGATTACACGGACTTAAACAAGGCTTGTCCAACTGATCCTTTTTCTCTCCCTCATATTGATCAGATCATTGATGCTACGGCAGGTTGTGAGCGTTTGAGTTTTTTGGATGCTTACTCTGGTTATCATCAGATCAAGATGGCGGTTAAGGACCAGGAGAAGACGACATTCATTACTCCGTTTGGAGCCTTCTGCTATGTTTCAATGCCTTTTGGGCTCAAGAGTGCCCAGGCAACTTACCAGCGGTGTGTGCAGAATTGTCTTCATAATCAAATTGGGCGCAATGTTCATGCTTATGTGGATGAGATAGTGGTCAAATCCAGAGAGAAGGAGACCTTGATTGATGATCTCAAGGAAACCTTTGACAATCTTCGGGTTTACAAGATGATGCTTAACCCGGCCAAGTGTGTTTTTGGTGTACCTGCCGGCAAGCTTTTGGGTTTTCTGGTTTCTAACAGGGGCATCGAGGCTAACCCGGAGAAGATCAAGGTCATCACTTCTCTGGCTAAACCAGCATGTATCAATGACATTCAGCGTATGGTGGGTCGTATCGCCGCTTTAAGCCCGTTCATAAGCCGGTTAGGGGAGAAGGCTATACCGCTGTATCAGATGATGAAGAAGACGGATAGCTTTACTTAGAGTGACGCCGCCAACGCTGCTTTTGAAGATCTGAAGAGACAGTTGGCTGAGCCACCGGTTCTTGCTGCTCCCATTGACAAGGAACCCTTGTTACTATATGTGGCTGCTAACACGTGGGCTGTCAGCGTGGCCATCATGGTAGAACGCACGGAGGCTGGCAAGGAGCACCCGGTCCAACGGGCGGTTTACTACATTAGTGAGGTACAGATTGAGTCTAAGCAACGATATCTGCATTGGCAGAAGCTCGTCTATGGGGTGTTCATGGCAAGCCGGAAGCTTAAGCAATATTTCTTGGGCCACCACATCACTGTGGTTAGTTCTGCCCCTTTGGGGGATATCATTCAGAACAGAGAGGCCACAGGGAGAATCGCCAAATGGGCCATTGAGCTTGGGCCTCATGGTTTAAAATATGTGCCACACACAGCTATCAAATCTCAAGCGCTGGTGGACTTCATCAACGATTGGACAAAGCTACAGATGCTTGAGGAAAAGCCGGACAATACATACTGGACGATTCATTTTTACGGGTCTAGGGAATTGGAGGGCTCGGGGGTTGGAGTTATTTAGGCTTCCCCTCGAGGTGATAAATTTTGTTATGTACTCCGGTTGATGTTTCCTTGTACTAACAACGCAGCTGAGTATGAAGCCTTGCTCCATGGTCTCCAGATGGCTAAAGAGATGAATTTAAGCCGGGTAAGGTGCTTCGGCGACTCAGATCTAGTGGCTCAGCAGGTATCAGGCAAGTGGGATTCAAAGGATCCTCTCATGGCGGCATATCGCCGTGAGGTTGATGAAATTGCGGGACACTTCAAGGGTTATCAAGTGGAGCACATTGACCATAGAAAGAACGAGGAGGCTGACGTCTTAAGCTGGCTGGGGTCTCAGCGTAAGTCGGTGCCTCCTAATACTTTGTTGGATATTTTGCATAACCCTTCTGTCAAGCTACCTACAGAGGAAGATTTGGCCGTTCCTGACCCAGAAGCACAGTTGGTGGCGGCTCTTCATGCCATTCCAGATTGGACGGTGTCGTACCTGGCTTATATGACATGGGGTGAGTTGCCTAAGGATGAAACCTTGGCCAGATAGATAACCCGGCGGTCTAAGTCCATGATGATTGTCAACGGCGAGTTGCATCATTGCAGTGTTACAGGGGCATTTCAATGTTGTGTCTCTCCTGAAGAAGGCCAAGAAATTCTCCGTGAGATTCATGAAGGAGATTGTGGTCATCATGCCAGGTCAAAATCCCTCGTGGCTAAGGCTTTTTGTCATGGGTTTTATTGGCTGATGGCGCATGCTGATGCGGAGGATCTGGTCAGTAAATGTGACGGTTGTCAGAAGTTCTCAAGACGGGCTCATGTACCGGCTCAAGAATTGAGGATGATTCCAATTACTTGGCTGTTCGCAATCTGGGGGCTTGACATGGTTGGGCCTTTCAAAAGGTCCAAAGATAAAAAGACTCACCTCTTGGTGGTAGTTGACAAGTTCACAAAGTGGGTTGAGGAAGAGCCGGTCAGTAAGTGTGATGTAGACACGGTGTTTCAATTCATGAAGAAGGTGATATTTTGCTTCGGCTTTCCACACAACATTATAACTGGCAATGGCACTAATCTGTCTAAAGGCGCCATGGAGGAATTCTGCCAACGTGAGCATATCCAGCTTGATGTTTCATCAATAGCTCACCCTCAGTCCAATGGTCAAGCCGAGAGAGCCAATCAGGAGATCTTGAAAGGCATTAAGCCCCAGCTTTTGGTCCCCCTGCAACGGACGCCGGGTTGTTGGGTTGAGGAGTTACCCTCCATATTATAGAGCATCAACACTACTCCTAACAGATCTATGAGTTATACGCCTTTCTTCATGGTCTACGGAGCTGAGGCAGATCTCCCTAGTGACATCCGTCATGATTCACCTCGTGTGGCGGCTTATGTCGAGGCAGGCAATGAACGGGCACGCCATGATGCTCTTGACTTGTTAGATGAACAGCGGGACTTGGCAGCGGCTCGTTCGGCAATTTACCAACAGGACTTGCGCCGTTATCATAGCCGACGAGTTAAATCCAGATCCTTTCAGGAAGGTGATTTAGTGCTCCGGCTCATCCAGGATCAAACTGATGCTCACAGTTATCCCCACCTTGGGAAGGGCCATTTGTAGTCAGGAAGAACTTGAACAACGGGTCATATTACCTTATTGACGTTCGAGAGAACAAAGACTCACGTAAGTCGGAGGAAGAGACCCGGAGGCCGTGGAATATTTCTCATCTTCAGCCCTACTACACTTGAGCCATAGGCTCCACTGAATATATTTTGCCAATGTATATATTATGATAAATAATAAAGCAAGACATATGTCCTTTTTTCCCTCTTCACAAGGTAAATTTGTCATTATCATTGTCATTATTCTCTCACATGATTACTCGGGGGCTGATCACATTTGATCCGGCTTAGCCCGTTCTGATCCGGCTTACGATCGTATTCGAATCTAGCCGTTAAAAATTATGGTCACTAGGGGGCTTCCTATTCAAACATAGGTCGTATTCAAACCAAAGAGAACATAGCTGTCGATACCCTTTTGATTGGCCCACTGCCGAGCTCACTCGGGGGCTTCTTGATCGTATTTGAATCATAGCTTAACCCCTTTTGGGAACCGACTTTGATCGTATTCGAATCAGAGTCGTCAAAAAACTCTCAAGGTCATTAGGGGGCTTCTTGTTCAAACATAGGTCGTATTCGAACCAAAGAGAACACAGCTGTCGGTACCCTCTTGATCGGCGCAATGCCAAAGCCATTGGGGGCTATATGATCGTATTCGAATCTTAGCTTAAACCCCTCTGGAATGGTCACTCATCGTATTCGAATTAGTAGCCTTGCCATTTTTACTTCTCTTTTGATTTAAGTTGTCTTTGGAAGCCCCATTGTTTGACTTGAGATTTTTCCTGAGGCTTACAACTTTAAGTATGATTGCTATAGCCCGGTTCAATATTGACTGATGAGTCACCGATCCATAAGTATCATTGTACTTTTTCGGGTATCCAAAGATTGGGTCTTTACCCTTACTGACCGGGTCATATAAACCGGTGGGGCAAGGTGCGAAGTTTTGAGCATAAGATCATAGTTGTGTTTTTTGTAAACAAGCTAATCTATGATTGCTTTTCCAACCTTTTGACCTGCCTGGTAGTCTATTGAAGGATAGTTTTTCAAATCTGATCAAGTATATGGACGGCAGATGACAAGAAACATGCATGGATACAGCAAGGCGGCTTAATGATGTTAAGCATCAAAACCTGCATGATGGCACGGCCACAACAAAGTTATCTCTATCCTATTACAGGACTCATTAAGTCCAAATAGTTTGCACTGTTTTTTACACCAGGTAATGAGTGAGGGAGTCCTGGACTAGGGGGTGTCCGGATAGCCGAACTATCATCATCGGCCGGACTCCAAGACTATGAAGATACAAGATTGAAGACTTCGTCCCTTGTCCGGATGGGACTTTCCTTGGCGTGGAAGGCAAGCTTGCGATACGAATATGTAGATCTCCTACCATTGTAACCGACTCTGTGTAACCCTAGCCCTCTCCGGTGTCTATATAACCGGATGGTTTTAGTCCGTAGGTCATAACAACAATCATACCATAGGCTAGCTTCTAGGATTTAGCCTCCCTGATCTCGTGGTAGATCTACTCTTGTAATACCCACATCATCAATATTAATCAAGCAGGACGTAGGGTTTTACCTCCATCAAGAGGGCCCGAACCTGGGTAAAACATCGTGTCCCTTGTCTCCTGTTACCATCCTCCTAGACGCACAGTTCGGGACCCCCTACCCGAGATCCGCCGGTTTTGACACCGACATTGGTGCTTTCATTGAGAGTTCCTCTGTGTCGTCACCGATAGGCTCGATGGCTCCTTCGATCATCAACAAAGACGCGGTCCAGGGTGAGAGTTTTCTCCCCAGATAGATCTTCTTATTCGGCGGCTTTGCACTGCGGGCCCATTCGCTTGGCCATCTGGAGCAGATCGAAAGCTACGCCCCTGGCCGTCAGGTCAGATTTGGAAGTCTGAATTTCACGGCTGACATCCGCGGAGACTTGATCTTCGATGGATTCGAGCCATAGCCGAGCGCGCCGCACTGTCATGATGGGCATGATTTAGCTCTGCTGCCAGACAGTGCCCTGGAGGCCGCACACGAGTCTGCTCTGACCCTCAATTCGGAGCCGGCTGTGCAGATCGAGGACGGGTGGTTAGACACCGCCTCGGGGGCTGCCACCTCTATGGCGATAGAGCCGAATACTGACCTTGTCCCTTGTGAAGCTCGTGACTCCGAGGTGCCGGACTACGAACCTCCTACGCCCCCTCCAATCGAATCCGATTGGGCGCCGATCATGGAGTTCACCGCTACGGACATCTTTCAGCACTCACCTTTTGGCGACATCCTGAGTTTGCTAAAGTATCTCTCATTATCATAAGAGCCCTGGCCGGACTGCGGTCAGGACGGTTGGGATGTGGACGACGAAGAATTCAAAGCCCATCCACCACCCACTTAGTAGCCACTGTCGACGATCTAACCGACATGCTAGACTTCGACTCCGAAGACATCGATGGCATGGACGACGATGCCGGAGACGACCAAGAACCAGCGCCTACTGGGCACTGGAAAGCCACCTCGTCATATGACAAATACATGGTGGATATCCCAAAGGATGGGAATGGCGAGGGAACAGCGGAGGAAGACCCCTCCAAGAAACAGCCCAAGTGCCGGCGTCAGCGGCGCCGCTCTAAATCCTGCCATAGCAAGAATGGAGATTCTAGCACCGGAGATAATAATACCCCAGACAGTGCCGAAGACAACCCCCTCCAGCAAGATTCAGCACAGGAGGACGGAAAAGCCAGCCCTCATGAGAGAGCGGCAGACGAAGAGGTAGAGGATGATAATTACATGCCTCCCTCCGGAGATGAGGCAAGCCTCGACGACGACGAATTTGTCGTGCCTGAGGATCCCGTCGAACAAGAGCGTTTTAAACGCAGGCTTATGGCCACAGCAAACAGCCTCAAGAAAAAGCAGCAACAGCTTAGAGCTGATCAAGATCTGCTAGCCGACAGATGGACTGAAGTCCTTGCGGCCGAAGAGCATGAGCTTGAACGCCCCTCCAAAAGCTACCCCAAACGCAAGTTGCTCCCCTGATTAGAGGAGGAGGCATATAAACCTGCATCTGTAGCGACCCGACCTCAGATGGTCAAGTCTCTATGCTTCCATGTCATCCCTGGATCGGTAATGCTGACACACACAGTACTCGAAGGATTTATAACAGAGTAGCAATCACACACTTATTACATCGAATGTCTCAAAAGAGAACTTATTACAATAATATGGCTTAAGGCCATCTAATGCGATAACAGCGGAAGGCTTGGAAGATAAAGTGAGTCCATCAACTCCAACGGCATAGCTGAGCTGCACAGCAACGACCTACGAACCTTACTCCTCGTCTGAAAAGTCTGCAACATAATACGTTGCAGCCCGAGAACGGGTTAGCACATGGAATATGCTGGCAATGTAACACAAAAGAGCAATAATAGAATAATACTACCACTACATGCATATTTGGCTAGTGGAAAACTCTATGGTTACAGTTTTGCAAAAAGCCAATTTTTCCCTACTACAAAGGAATAAATTTTAATTTAACTATCATGGTGGTTGAAACATCATTTGAGAAGGTAACCCCGACTCAATGATCCCAATTAAAATAGTTAACAACCCAGCAAGATTATTTAGAAGTGTTGAGATACATGCGAATACTCAAGTACTAGATACTCAGAATTGTCCATAACCGGGGACATGGCTAACCATGATTAGATTGTACACTCTGCAGAGGTTTGCGCACTTTTCCCCGCAAGACTCGATCGCCTCCGCTGATTCCTCGCACTACATGATGTTTGAGAAACGGATGGCTGAGACACAGTCTTTTAGAAACATTAACTCTCTACTCTGGGCAGACCATACCAAACCTACAAACCCACTACCTGCTGATCCACCTCTTCAAGAGCTTCACGTAACTTACTCAACTATGCTAGAGCCCATAATAGCTTGCGGCTGCACATGGAAGTTTCTAGCATGAATAGACTCAGTTCCCTTTGAGCCTGGGTGGCGGTCCATAGGAGAATCACACGGTAACCCCGGGATTGCCAAAAATAAAACAGGCAATCACTGGATACCCCAGGTGCCTCAATCCACCCAGATGTGTATTAAAGTTGCCACCTTAAGTAAACCATTAATTTAACAATCTCACATCTGTCATGGAAATCACTCAAACCCAATGCACGTCTACGAGCATAGCATGGCAAAATAAGCAACGCGTAGAAGTAACTCCCAAGGGTTTGATAATAAACAGGGCAATAGGTTCTACCTCAGCAACTACTTCCCAAAACCCACATATTAAAGGCATCCTAGTCATGCAATGTTTGAGGATTGAAACTAATGCATAAAAACTGGGTATGAAAAGAGTATGATCAATATGTTACTTGCCTTGCTGACGATCCGTGAATCCTAGAGACTCGTAGTAACACGCTTCGCACTCCGGGAATTCTATTGCAAGCAAACAATAACATACATAAGCAACAATCAAAGATGCACAAGTAGAACTCCAAATAAAAGAGTTTGACCGGAGAGTTCAACTTAAGAACTCCGGTTTGCAAAAAGAATCAAATCAAACGGAGCAACAAAACTCAAACGGCAAAAGAAACAAGATCCGTTAACTAATCTGAACTAGGGTCAAATTTTACAGAGATAAGAACTTGTTTGAGTTGATTATTCGGAAAGAAGGTTTCGAGATGAAACTCCAGGCGCTTGAATCGCCTGATTCCGATAAACGAGCGAAAGGATAAATAGGTTTGAACATCGGATTAGAAATCGCGATCAGAAAAATCGTGGAATAAATCTGATAAAAAGAAAAACGACGAACGGCTAAACGAACGAACGTTCGTTAACAGAAACTAAACGATGAACACGTTCGTTAGAACGAACGGACGAGCGAACGCTCGCTAAATAAATAAACCGAAGAATAAAACCGATCTATATATTAAAAAAACGAACTAGGGTTTTTCACAAAAAACGAAGGGGTTTATTTAAAAAAAGGCGGCGAGGGGGCGGTGTGGCTACCTCCGGCGAGGTCATCCGGCGGGGCGGGCGGCTCCGGCGGCTCGGCGAGGGGTGGCGGGGCTT
>NC_041381.1:102784213-102784747 GCF_002162155.2 Triticum dicoccoides | reverse complement strand
GCGGCGGCGGAGTCCGGCTCGGACTCCGGAGTCTGGGTCGGCGGCGGCCGGGCGCGCGCGCACGCAGGAGGCGGCGGCGGCGGGCGGCTGGGCCTTTGGCCCAGTCGGGCGCGGGCTTTTTTTTAAAAAAAAACATTCCGCCGACTAGAAAAATCCTAGAAAAATATAAATAAAAATCTAAAAATTCCAAAACAAGTTTTCGCCGTCTAAATAAAATATTTAGAACAAGATGAACTTTTCTTGGCCCCTAAAATGCAATTTTTAAAACATGCAAATTTTTCTAGGGCAAATAAAATTCCGAATAAACTCAAATAAAATCCAAATAATGATTTTAGCATTTTTCCTCCGATTTTTCAATTGTTTTGGAGAAGTCATATTATCTCCCCTCATTTATTTATTTGAGATGAAATATTTTCCTGAGAGAAAAATAATTAAAATCAAAATCCTCGTCTTCAGTATTTGATAAAAGTCAAATATGAAAATCGGAAAATCCCCAACTCTCTCCGAGGGTCCTTGAGTTGCTTAGGATTTCGA
>NC_041381.1:102755456-102784161 GCF_002162155.2 Triticum dicoccoides | reverse complement strand
GATGAATCTCGCCCTCGAGATTCGGGTTGGCTAGAAAATAGGTGCGGGTGGTCCTTGTGAATATCCTCTTCTCGCTCCCAGGTGGCTTCCTCCTCAGTATGATGACTCCACTAAACTTTGCAAAACTTGATCACCTTGTTGCGAGTGACTCGACTATCAAACTCAAGAATCTTTACTGGCTTCTCCTCATAGGTCAGATTATTATCCAGCTGAATCGCCTCCAAAGGTACTGTATCATTCAATGGTATATCGGCCATCTCAGCATGGCACTTCTTCAGCTGTGATACGTGAAACACATCGTGAACTCCTGACAACCCTTCAGATAACTCCAGCTTGTAGGCAACTTCTCCCATCCGTCCCAAAATACGATACGGTCCTACAAATCTCGGGGCTAACTTTCCCTTAACTCCAAAACGTTTTACTCCCCTCAAAGGTGATACTCGTAAATAAGCTCTATCTCCAATTTTATAGGTTACTTCCTTGCGTTTTTAATCTGCATAACTCTTCTGTCTGGACTGAGTGATCTTTAGTCTGTCTCTGATCAGTTTAACCTTCTCTTCTGATTCCTTGATCAAATCTGGTCAAACAATTGACGGTCTCCTACCTCATCCCACATCAATGGTGTTCAACATCTGCGTCCATACAGAGCTTCGAACGGTGCCATCTTCAAACTGGCATGGTAGCTGTTGTTATAAGAGAACTCCGCGTATGGTAAATTGTCATCCCAACTAGATCCATAATCTAGCGCACATGCTCTTAGCATGTCCTCCAGAATCTGATTGACTCTTTCTGTCTGTCCATCTGTCTGAGGGTGAAAAGCGGTACTGAATTCCAATCGGGTACCCAAAGTCTGGTGTAACTGATGCCAAAACTTTGAAGTAAACTGGGTTCCTCTATCTGATATGATGCTCCTCGGAACTCCATGTAAACATGCGATCCTGGTCATATATATCTTGGCCAACTTTGCACTTGTATACGTTGTTTTCACTGGGATGAAGTGAGCTACTTTAGTTAATCGATCCACAACTACCCATATAGAATCATATCCTGCCTTGGTTCTGGGTAATCCGGTAATAAAGTCCATACCAAGTTTGTCCCACTTCCATTCGAGTATTGGCATAGGCTGTAACAGTCCTGCTGGTTTCTGATGCTCTGCCTTCACTCTGTGACATACATCACATACGGCTACATACTCGGCAATATCCTTCTTCATACCAGTCCACCAGAAACGTTCCTTCAAGTCCAAATGCATCTTGGTGTTTCCGAGATGAATCGAGTATGGTGAGTCATGGGCCTCCTGAAGTATCAACTTCCTGATCTCCGAATTGTTGGGCACATACGGTCCTCAAACCACAAGGTATCGTGCTCATCCTCGCGAAAACCTTTGGCTTTACCTTCGCCCATCCTCTCTCTTATCTCAAAAATCTCTTTGTCCTCCTTCTGAGCTTCTCGAATCTTGTCCAACAATGTCGACTGAACCTCCATTGCTGCAAGAAAGCCTTTTGGAACAATCTCCAACCAAAGTTCCATGATCTCCGCAGCTAACTCTTTTGGCATTCCTTTGCTCACAAGAACATTAGCATAACTTTTCCGGCTCAAAGCGTCTGCTACGACGTTGGCTTTTCCTGGATGATAATGTAGCTTCATATCGTAATCCTTTATAAGTTCCAACCATCTCCTCTGTCTGAGGTTCAACTCCTTCTGGGTGAAAATGTACTTCAAGCTCTTATGATCCGTGTACACATCACAACGGTTTCCAATAAGATAATGTCTCCAGGTCTTTAGCGCATGCACTACGGCTGCTAACTCCAGATCATGTGTGGCATAGTTCAACTCGTGTGGCTTCAGTTGTCGTGAGGCATACGAAACGACTTTTCCTTCCTGCATAAGCACACATCCAAGTCCCAAGCGAGAGGCGTCACAATACACTTGAAACTCCTTACGTATATCTGGCAAGGTCGGCACTGGGGTTGTAGTCAATCGTTCCTTTAGCTCTTGAAAACTTGTCTCGCCATCCTCCGTCCATTTGAACTTAGTATCCTTCTTTAACAATTCAGTCATTGGTTTAGCAATCTTGGAAAAATTCTCAATGAATCTCCGATAATATCCTGCTAGTCCAAGGAAACTACGGATCTCGCCAACTGAAGTGGGTGCCAACAATTAAGTGACCGACTGAACCTTACTGGGATCCACTGCTATACCCTCTCCTGATATAACATGCCCAAGAAATCCAACTTCTTTCAACCAAAACTCACACTTGCTGAATTTGGCATATACCTGGTGTTCCCTGAGTTTCTCGAGAACCAAACGCAAGTGTTCCGCATGCTCCTCTTCGTTCTTCGAGTATATCATAATATCATCAATAAATACCACAACAAACATGTACAAGTACTCCATGAACACCTTGTTCATCATACTCATGAAATAGGCAGGGGCGTTAGTCAGTCCAAATGACATGACCGTGTACTCATATAATCCATACCGTGTGGTAAGCGTTGTCTTTGGTATATCCTTCTCTCGGATCTTCAACTGATGGTATCCTGATCGTAGATCAATCTTTGAAAACACCTTAGCTCCTTGTAACTGATCAAACAGATCATTAATCATCGGTAAGGGATACTTGTTCTTTATCGTTACTTCATTCAGAGCCCGGTAATCAACGACCATCCTCAAGGATTTATCCTTCTTCTCCACCAAAAGTACTGGGGCTCCCCAAGGTGATGAACTTCTACGAATGTAAACTTTCTCCGACAACTCTTTGATCTGCTTCTTAATTTCCTCCAGGTCATTTGCTGGCATCCGATAGGGTCTCTTGGATATCGGCCCTGTACCTGGCAATAGCTCTATCAAAAACTTGATGTCTCTATCCGGTGGCATACCTGGTAACTCTTCGGGGAAAACATCCGGAAAATCCTTTACTACAGGTACTTCCTCCTGTACAACTCCCGTGAGGGCGTTTACTTGGCTCCTCCTAGGCACATGCCTAGATACATACTTAATCCTTTTTCCCTCCGGGGTGGTAAGGTAAATTGACTTACTAGCACAGTCAATACTTCCTCCATACTTCGACATCCAGTCCATTCCTAATATCACATCCAATCCTTGCGACTCCAAGATAATTAGGTCAGACGGAAATACATGTGTGCCAACGATTAGGGGTATCTGGGTGCGCCAACTGCTAGCCATGTACTCTGCTCCAGGCGAGCTCACTAAAAGGGGTGTCCTAAGGGTTTGGGTTGGTAACTTGAACTTTTCCACAAATCCCCTTGATATGTATGAATGTGATGCACCAATATCGAAAAGAACTATTGCGGTAAATGACTGAACCAAAAACTTACCTATTACCGCGTCCGGCTGCTCTTCAACTTCCTCCACGTTAACGTGGTTCACTTGTCCTTTGTTGAATGGATTGGGCTTCTTCCCAGCGCTCCCATTTCTGTTTCCATTCTTTCCTTCAGAGCAGTCATTGGCATAGTGCCCGGTCTTCCCGCACTTGTAGCAAACAACTTGACTTAAGTCCCTCTTTGCGGGTGTAGATGGGTTAGAGCGATTCTGATTATTGTTGGCTCCATTCCCATTCCTGTTCTTCGCACCATTATGGTTATGCGATCCTCCTCCAGCATGGTTATGAACAAGTCCTCCCGAGTTCAGGGTTAAACGAGGCTTCTGGTGAGCTCCTGAGTTGTATTTCCCTTGTCCATACTTCCTCTTACGATTCTCAATCTACTACTGCTTTCCTTCAATCATTAGGGCCTTATCTACCAACTCCTGGTAGTTATTGAAGGTTGCTACCATCAACTGCATACTCATCTCATCATTCAGCCCTTCCATAAACTTCTCCTGCTTCGCGGCATCTGTGGCCACATCATCAGGGGCATAACGTGATAACTTTCTAAACTCATCCATGTACTGGCCAACAGTACGGTTCCCCTGGCGTAGATTGCGAAACTCACGCTTCTTCATCTACATAGCTCCAGACGAGACATGGGCAGTACGAAAAGCCTACTGTTGGTGTCAAAACCAGAGGATCTTGGGTAGGGGGTCCCGAACTGTGCGTCTAGGCGGATGGTAACAGGAGACAAGGGACACGATGTTTTACCCAGGTTCGGGCCCTCTTGATGGAGGTAAAACCCTACGTCCTGCTTGATTAATATTGATGATGTGTGTTACAAGAGTGGATCTACCACGAGATCAAGGAGGCTAAACCCTAGAAGCTAGCCTATGGTATGATTGTTGTTCGTCCTAAGGACTAAAGCCATCCGGTTTATATAGACACCGGAGAGGGCTAGGGTTACACAGAATTGGTTACAATGGTAGGAAATCTACATATCCGTATCGCCAAGCTTGCCTTCCACGCCAAGGAAAGTCCCATCCGGACACGGGACGAAGTCTTCAATCTTCTATCTTCATAGTCTTGGAGTCCGGCCGATGATGATAGTTCGGCTATCCGGACACCCCCTAGTCCGGAACTCCCTCAGTAGCCCTTGAACCAGGCTTCAATGACGACTAGTCCGGCGCGCATGTTGTCTTCGGCATTGCAAGGCGGGTTCTTCCTCCAAATAACTTATAGAAGATTGTGAACACCAGGATAGTGTCCAGCTCTGCAAAATAAATTCTACATACCACCATAGAGAGAATAATATTACACAAGTTCAATCTGCTGACGTATTTTGTGGCGTGACGTCACACCATTACCAAGCCTTTACTCGAATTGTTTTTATTGTTCCACCTCCGCGCATTTAGCGAGGCAGTTTCCTTGGCACGTCTTGTCGAAGCAGAGATCGTGTTCCCCTTATTTCGGGATTCCCATCAATACGGACGTGGGTAACCCAACCGCGCCATTGATTGTGACGCTTGGGTGATAAGCGAGTTTTACCAGGCTAGTGGGGACACATGTTTTTGTCCGCCCATATAAGGGGATAAAGATCCAACCCCTTTACCTGCGCCTTCTTCCTCCTTGGCTTATCCATCTCCGCGAACTCGAGCTCCAGCGCCCAAGTCCGCACTTCTCACCTCAACCTTCTCCAACTATGTTCGGAGCGGGAGGCAAGTGGATGGCCTCCTCCGTCACCGAGGGGCAGATCCAGAAGCTGCGCGACGCCGGATATTTGTCCAGCGACATCGCGCATCGGCTCCCCGACGAGGGAGAGCTCATCCCCACCCCCAGGCCCCATGAGAGGGTAGTATTTCTTCCCCATTTCCTCCGCGGACTGGGCTTCCCACTTCATCCCTTTGTCCGGGGGCTCATGTTCTACTACGGCCTAGATTTCCATGATCTGGCCCCGAATTTCATCCTCAACATCTCGGCGTTTATCATCGTGTGCGAGGCCTTCCTCTGCATCCAGCCCCACTTCGGCTTGTGGCTCAAGACCTTCAGTGTCAAGCCGAAAGTTGTGAAGGGCAGCCAAGCGGAGTGCGGAGGCGCCATGGTGGGCAGGATGTCCCACGTTACATGGCTGGAGGGTACTTTCATGGAAACCATTAAGGGCTGGCAATCAGGGTGGTTCTATATCACCGAGCCGCGTGACCCTGATTGGGCAGCGGCCCCCGAATTTAGATCTGGCATCCCTACACGGCTCACCTCCTGGAAAGAGAGTGGCCGGATCTGGGGGGATTCAAAGGAGCTGACCGGACTCCAAGCCTATATCCAGAAGCTGGTGGACAAGAAGCTCAAGCTTGTCAACGTAGTCCAGGTCATGCTCATCCGCCGGATTCTCCCGTGCCAGCGACGAGGCTTCAACATGTGGGAGTTTGATCCGGCGCATCACCAGACTCTGAGCGAGCTCTTCGACACAACGTATGAAGATGTCTGGAAGGTGCTGTTCAAAGGCGCCGAGGCTCCCGCATCCGCTACCGAAGATCGCGGATTCCGCTCGCAGCGTCCAGCTGACGAGGTAAGTGATTTTGCCACTTGTTTTCCATAGTTTGACTCTATGTGGGATCTAAACTCCCTTTACCTTTGATAGGACTGGCTGGCGAAGACCGAACGGACTATCTGTCCAGCCCCATTGCCAGAGGACCCAGCGGACGCCCGCCTAACGGGGCTGCTGGCTCCGGCACCCCATGTGGTGCCGTAGAAGAAGGCCAAGAAGAAGGCCACGGGGACTCGGCAGAGTTCCCGTTTTCAGGTGCTATCGGATGATGAATCCGAGGCCGACTCCTCCCACCAAGGCGAGGAGGAGAAGAAGAAAGCCTCTCCCCCAACGGGGGAAGGGAAGAAAAGGAAGGCCTCCCCAACAAGGGAGGCCGAGGGGTCCAAGAAGGGAAAAACTCTTCCTCCTAACTGCTCTGCCAATGCCAGGGACGACGACGAGGACTGGCCTCCAAGGGCCAAGCCCCTGGCGAGATCGTAAGTATCCGGACTCCCGAATAACTTCAAGGTTTTTCCTTTTCGCCACATAATGTCTTTTTAATGCCGCATACAACCCTGCAGTCCGCCCAAGGATGATCTTCCCGCTTCGTCGAGCGGGTCCTTAGGTGCATCGGATATGGATTCCCTTCCGACTGCCTCCACCCCCCGCGCCGCGGACGATGCCGAGGTGGGATCCCAGGAAGGGACCCACCAGGAGGCGGAGGCCCCGGAGGTGTCACAGGACAACCTCCCGGACTTTGCACCGGACTCGGCCCCAGAACCCACAGTGGCTCCGGAGTCCGGCAGGCGACCCCTTCGCAAGATGCGCAAGACCGTGACGCCGGCTGCCTCCGTCCAACCGGAGGTGCCGGATAATTTGCTGGAGGCGCTCAACGGCGCCTCCATCGAAGAGGAACACTGCACTGTTATGAGTGCGGTGATTCAGAAGGTGCAACTCGCCAAGAGCGGGCTGACCGAAGCCTGCAGAAGCCTCTTAATAGGCTTTGAGGTAAGAATTTCAATATATGTAAAAAGGTACTGCATAGACAGTAGCCCCTGATGCTCGGTTCGGTGTTTGGAAAGAAAAGCCGGACTGAGGATCTTAAAAAGATATATGCAGGAGTCATAAAAAATATGTCAATATGGGATTGCACGCTGCGTTGCTGACCTTTGTCGCACTGACTGTGGAGGTTAATAATTTGAAGGAAAGCCTCAAGCAGTCCGAGAACGAGCTCGGCCGTGCCAAGAAGCAGCTCGAGGACAAGGAAGGTGAGTAACACCTTATTAAAATTGTACCTTACAGAAAAGGATTTTGGCTGCAAAAGAATGACAAGAATAACGTGGGTATTGCAGGGGCCACTAACGAGGTGGCGACCCTGAAAGAGGCGGTGGCCGCGGCCGAACGCAATGCGGCCGCAGAGCGCACCGAGCGAGAGAAGCAGGAGGCGCGGGTGGTGGAGGTACAGCAAGAGCTCCAGGATCTCGTGAAAAAACATGAGAGCCTGGAGCGTGACTCGAAGACTCGAGACTCTGAGCTTGCAACAGCTCTTGAGAGTGCCAAAGCCGCTAAGGCCGAAGCCTACAAGGCCCTCCAGGAGATTGAGGCGGTGAAGAAAATAGCAGCGGGTAAGGCATTTTTCATGCAAAGTAAGCATGTGAGTGTTAATTACCTGTTGCTTACCCGAATTCGGAGCTCTCCAGGAGCGTTCGCAGATCTTCCTCGCAGCTTATCCGATGCTGCCGCATTCTACCGGGCCGAGGAGGGGAGCTCGACGGAGAAGGTCTTCTGGTCTCAGTATGCTGAGGCCGGACATCCGGTGCCCCTTAGCGACCAGCTGAAGCAGCTGGTCGAGCTCCACAAGGCGGCCGAACAGGCCATGAAGGGCCTCATAGTTCGGTTGTGGCCTAAGGAGGCCATGCCTGGGAGCTACTTCGGCCTGGTGCGGCGGATGGTGGATGCGTGCCCGTGGGTTGAAGTCATCAAGCACTCCACCTGTATTGAGGGTGCCCGTCAAGCCCTTGCCCGCGCAAAGGTGCACTGGGGCAAGATGGATGCCCAGAAGCTTGTGACGGACCCGCCACCAGAGGGCAAGGAGCATCGCACGCCCGAGATGTATTATAAGAGTGTGCTGAAGGGCGCCCGCACTATTGTGGGGGAGTGCTCCAAAGATGTAATTTTTTAGTAGACTCGCATTTTGTTATCATGTGCGCTGAAAACTTAGTTCATTTGCGCTAAGCAACGCTTGTTAATTTAAAATATTACCTTCTGTACGGCTGTTTATCAAATCTGAGAGATGGCAAGTCGTCGGCTTCAGCCCCCATGCCACGAGTGCTGGGGTGTTTGGGATAAACTTGAGCACTCTTGTTCCCATTTTTTGGGTCCATCTAGGGAGGCGCTCAACACAGCGAACAAGGCAACTGGACTTATAATGCTTGAACACTCTCACTTAGCCATAGAATTCTATAATTTTAAATTTCGGCGAAGCCCCTAGACTTCGGAAGGCCGAATTTGGGGCGCTATCCACGCCTGGGCCGGACAGGATCCGGTTCCTCGCTCTAAGCGGCATAAGTCTTTAAGGACTCGCAAAAAACCTCTCGAACAGCGACCGGCTCTCGCCTCATCATGACAGTCAGTTTTAGCTTTCTCCACTGAGGCGTTAACCCAGCTCAACTAGGGCGCAATCGCAGTGGTTCTCCCAGTGCTACCTTAGCCGATATAACGGAACGTAAGGTACCAAAACATGGGAGCCGGGCAAACCCAACTATTGACCCAAGACATGATTCGGAGCCGATGCATATAGTGCTATAAGTTCGGGGTGCCGCACTTGTGAAAGTGTTCGGACTTATCACACCGTAATGCGGGAAACATAAGCCCCTGGTGTATTTTAGCCGTACCAAAGTGTATGGATGCAACATGCCGTAAATGAACATATGTAGAAAAAGTAAATGCAATTATAAGCAAGAAGGTGATGCATTGTTTATTCAAGAAAGACTGTTGTAAGTGCAGAACGATACAAATGGTGCGATAAGCAAGGAATGGGACTGTTAAACATGTCCCCCTCCAGGGGTAGGCTGCCGAATGGTGCGTAAAACAGATTTAATGCTCGTAATGGAGACCACCTGGATATTCGTTGTAGCCTTTATCCTTCCCTGGTTGTTGCATCGTGAGTTCGGCAGTTCTGCTGCCGGACAGGGCCTCTGACGAACGGAGTCCTGTGGGTAAAAAAAGAAAAAGGAAAAGAAAAAAGAACGACACACTTGAGAGCCCCTGGTGTGGTTGAGCCGCAGTTTGGGCCTATCGTGGTCGTGCCCCTCTCCCCATGCCCATGGTATCTTTAGAGCGTAATGGTGTACGCGAGGGACATGTCTTGACATTTTACAGGGGCTAGGGTTGGGGCCGCACTGCTACGCGTGCTCGGGACGTGCCAGATGGTCTTGTTGAATGTTACTCCGGGAGCGCTTAGCTGTGTCCGGCCGCTTAACGGCCGGACTTGAGAATTGACTTAAGAGGCTGCATTGCACTTCTGTCGCGAGAGCCACTGTATGTTCCTCCGTGCGGAGAGAACGTTCAGTGTTTCCGTTGACCGTGATGACTCCTCGAGGGCCTGGCATCTTGAGCTTGAGGTATGCGTAGTGCGGCACCACGTTGAACTTTGCGAACATGGTACGTCCGAGCAGGGCGTGATAGCCACTGCGGAACGGGACTATGTCGAAGATTAACTCCTCGCTTCGGAAGTTATCCGGCGATCCGAAGACCACTTCTAGTGTAATTGAGCCTGTACAATTGGCTTCTACACCTGGTATGACGCCTTTAAAGGTCGTCTTGGTTGGTTTAATCCTTGAGGGGTCTATGCCCGTTTTGCACACTATATCCTGATAAAGCGGGTTCAGGCTACTGCCGCCGTCCATTAGGACTCTGGTGAGGTGAAACCCGTTGACGATTGGGTCTAAAACCAATGCGGCGAATCCGCCGTGGCGGATGCTGGTGGGGTGGTCCCTTCGGTCAAAAGTGATCGGGCAGGAGGACCATGGATTGAACTTCGGTGCAACTGGCTCCATCGCGTATACATCCCTTAGCGCACGCTTCCGCTCCCTTTTGGGTATGTGCGTTGCATATATCATGTTCACCATCCGCACCTGTGGGGGGAAGCCCTTCAGTCCTCTGTTGTTCGGCGGTCGGGTCTCTTCCTCGTCATCGCTATGCAGCCCCTTGTCATTGTTTTCGGCAATTAACTTGCCTGCCTGCTTGAACACCAAACAATCCCTATTGGTGTGGTTAGCTGGCTTCTCGGGGGTGCCGTGTATCTGGCACAAGCGGTCGAGTATTCGGTCCAAATTGGACGGACCTGGAGTAATTCTTTTGAATGGCTTTTTCCGCTGACCGGGTTTAGAGCCTCTAAATCCGGCATTGACTGTCGTATCCTCACTATTGTCGCTGTTAATGTGGCGTTTGTTTTTGTTACGACGCGGCCTGCCATTTCGGTCCTTGAATCCGGACTGCCAGAATTTTTGCTGAGGTTGTTGCTGCGTGCTAGCCAGCTGTCCTCACCCGCGCAGAAGCAGGTCATGAGTGATGTGAGGGCTGCCATGGATTTCGGCTTTTCCTGTCCCAGGTGCCGGGCAAGCCACTCGTCGCGGATATTATGCTTGAAGGCCGAGAGGGCCTCCGCATCCGGATAGTCGACAATTTGGTTTTTCTTGGTTAAGAACCGTGTCCAGAATTGTCTGGCCGATTCGTCTGGCTGCTGAATTATGTGGCTTAGGTCATCGGCGTCTGGTGGTCGCACATACGTGCCTTGGAAGTTATTGAGGAATGCGGCTTCCAAGTCTTCCCAACTCCCAATTGACTCTGCTGGCAAGCTATTAAGCCAATGTCGTGCTGGTCCTTTAAGCTTGAGGGGGAGGTATTTGATGGCGTGGAGATCGTCTCCGCGGGCCATGTGGATGTGAAGGAGATAGTCTTCGATCCAAACCGCGGGGTCTGTTGTGCCATCGTAGGATTCAATATTGACGGGTTTAAACCCTTCGGGGATTTGATGATCCATTACTTCATCTGTGAAGCATAGTGGGTGTGCGGCGCCTCTGTACTGGGCGATATCACGACGGAGCTCAAGGGAGCTTGGTCTATTTTGTTCGGCCCAGCCGGACTTACTGTGTCCGGCGCGACGGTTATCGTCACGTATCGTGGGGCGCCCACGCGATCCATAGATCGATCTTGATTGTCTTGCCTTATCCTCCAATATATCTCGCAAGTCCGGAGCGTTCCTCGGTGGCCATGTGCTTTTCGAGCGATGCCGGGGTACGGGTCTAGTAAAGGGCCTAGAGGCCTCTCTGTCGCGACCACGGGGTGGTCGGTCAGCCGTATTGTCTCCTGGTGATGCGGGTTCATACGCCTCCTCCTCTAACCGGGGGAGAAGCTTGCGTTTAGGGTAGCTTTTGGAGGGGCGTTCGAGCTCATGCTCTTCGGCCGCGAGGACTTCAGTCCATCTGTCGGCTAGCAGATCTTGATCAGCTCTAAGCTGTTGCTGCTTTTTCTTGAGGCTGTTCGCCGTGGCCATAAGCCTGCGTTTAAAACGCTCTTGTTCGACGGGATCCTCAGGCACGACGAATTCGTTATCATCGAGGCTCGCTTCGTCTCCGGAGGGAGGCATATAATCCTCTACCTCTTCTTCTGCCGCTCTCTCGTGAGGGCTGGCCTCTTCGTCCTCCTATGCTGCATCTTGCTAGAGTGGGTTGTCTTCGGCACTGTCTGGTGAATTGTTATCTCCGGTGCCGGAGTCTTCATTCTTGCTGTGGCGGGATTTAGAGCGGCGCCGCTGACGCCGGCGCTTGGGCTGCTTTTTGGACGGGTCATCCTCCTCTGTTCCTTCGCCATTCCCATCTTTTGGGATATCCACCATGTATATGTCATATGATGAGGTGGCTGTCCAGTGCCCAGTAGGTGCTGGTTCTTGGTCGTCTCCGGCATCGTCGTCCATACCGTCGATGTCTTCGGAGTCGTAGTCTAGCATGTCGGTTAGATCGTCGACAGCGGCTACCAAGTGGGTGGTGGGTGGGCTTTGAATTTCTTCGTCGTCCGCATCCCAACTGTCCTGACCGCAGTCTGGCCAGGGCTCTCCTGATAACGAGAGATACTTTAGCGAACTCAAGATATCGCCGAAAGGTGAGTGTTGAAAGATGTCCGCTGCAGTGTACTCCATGATCGGCGCCCAATCGGATTCGATCGGGGAGGGCGCGGGAGGTTCGGAGTCCGGCGAGGAGTCCGGCACCTCGGAGTCACGAGCTCTATGAGGGACAAGGCCAGTGTTCAGCTCTATCGCCATAGAGGTTGCAGCCCCCGAGGCGGTGTTAGCCATCCGTCCTCGATCTGTGCAGCCGGCTCCGAATTGAAGATCGGAGCGGGTTCAAGTGCGGCCTCCAGGGTTCTGTCCGGCTGCAGAGCTAAATCATGTTCGCCGTGACAGTGTGACACGCTCGGCTGTGGCTCGAATCCATCGAGGATCAAGTCCCCGCGGATGTCAGCCGTGAAGTTCAAACTTCCAAATCTGACCTGACGGCCAGGGGCGTAGCTTTCGATCTGCTCCAGACGGCCAAGCGAATTGGCCCACAGTGCAAAGCCGCCGAATACGAAGATCTGTCCGGGGAGGAAGGTCTCACCCTGGACTGCGTCGTTGATGGTGATCGAAGAATCCATCGAGCCCATCGGTGACGACACAAAGGAACTCTCAATGAAAGCACCAATGTCGGTGTCAAAACTGGCGGATCTCGGGTAGGGGGTCCCGAACTGTGCGTCTAGGCGGATGGTAACAGGAGACAAGGGACACGATGTTTTACCCAGGTTCGGGCCCTCTTGATGGAGGTAAAACCCTACATCCTGCTTGATTAATATTGATGATGTGTGTTACAAGAGTGGATCTACCACGAGATCAAGGAGGCTAAACCCTAGAAGCTAGCCTATGGTATGATTGTTGTTCATCCTAAGGACTAAAGCCATCTGGTTTATATAGACACCGGAGAGGGCTAGGGTTACACAGAGTCGGTTACAATGGTAGGAAATCTACATATCCGTATCACCAAGCTTGCCTTCCATGCCAAGGAAAGTCCCATCCGGACACGGGACGAAGTCTTCAATCTTCTATTCATAGTCTTGGAGTCCGGCTGATGATGATAGTTCGGCTATCCGAACACCCCCTAGTCCGGAACTCCCTCACCTGCTGAAACTGAGCCCATGTGACAGTGTCGATAGGATAGGTGGCTGTGAAATTCTCCCACCATGCTGCTGCAGGTCCATCCAGTTGGTGTGCGGCAAAACGCACCTTCTCAGCATCTGTGCATCTTGCGGTGGTTAACTCCCTTCCAATACGACGTAGCCAATCATCTGCAACTATTGGCTCGATGCTACTGGAGAACACCGGCGGCTGTAACCTTAAGAAATGGGCGAGGTTATCCACTGGCGGCGGGTTGTTGTTGGCATTGTTGTTATTGGCATTGCCCTGGTTCTGAACTAGCAATTGCATCAAGGCATTCTGCTGCTGGATCAACTGGGTGATCTCCGGTGGGAAAACAAAATCGGGGTCTCTTCTCGGAGGCATCTGATGGGTTTAGATGGAAGAGATTAGAATACAAAAGGATCTAGGGGAGAAACACTACCCATATGTATATGAGGCAAACACAAGCATTCATTCAATCAAGCAAGCAAGGGCATACAAAACGGTCTAGGACTATCGCAAAAGTGCTCACTACTAGTAGTTACATGTGGGAATACTATTATTATATGGTAGTCATCTAGAAATTTGATCGGTGGAAGACTCCATGATGTCTGCTCCAGCTTCATCTTCGTAGTCATCATCACTTGAATCTGAATCGGTGTCGTCGATGATGATGTAGTTGTCCGGACAAATGGGGTCTCCATCATCTTCTCTCGGAACTGGTCCTCCCATGAAAATTCCGATCTTCTCGACTAGGTCGTCATTCTTCTCCAATAGGGTCTTGATTTCCTCCTCATATCCATCACGTGTGAACTTAAATTCTTCCTCCAGCTTGATGATCCTAGTTTTTGCCTTCTTCAACTCGATCATGTCTGCGCACATCTGGTTCTCCTGTCGTCGAATGTGCTGGTTTTGCTCCTGGATAAAGGCTGCGACAGATCTATCCTTCCTGGTGCTGATCATCTCCCATTGTTCATCTCGGCGCCCACATATTTGATAGGTGGTGTCCTCAAGGTCCTTGTTGTAGATTTCTCCAATGCGTCCCATGGTAATATGAGCTGCCATACTCTTGCCAAGGCTCCAAGTGGGTGCTTTGAAAGAAAACTCTATGGGTTTAGAATTTGGCGAGAACGTTCTTCCTGGAACTCGTGCTTGAATCATCCAGCTCTCTTCTTCTGGTAGAGTGGCGTTGTACGTCCCGGTGAAGCTTGGTATTCCAATATTCAAGTACCTAGTGACTTCCCTCAAGTGGCGTCCAAAAGGTGAGTCTTCATCTGGTTGTGCAAACTTGTTCTTCATCTCCTTCATCCTAAAGAGTGGAAAAAGAAGAGGAGTCAGAAATGAGAAGAGAAGAGTGACCTATGGTTTATCTTAGTGGTCGTGTCCTACACTCAACGTGTGCTCTGATACCATCTTGTAGCGACCCGACCTCAGATGGTCAAGTCTCTGTGCTTCCGTGTCATCCCTGGATCGGTAATGCTGACACACACAGTACTCGAAGGATTTATAACAGAGTAGCAATCACACACTTATTACATTGAATGTCTCAAAAGAGAACTTATTACAATAATATGCCTTAAGGCCATCTAATGCGATAACAGTGAAAGGCTTGGAAGATAAAATGAGTCCATCAACTCCAATGGCATAGCTGAGTTGCACGGCAACGACCTACGAACCTTACTCCTCGTCTGAAAAGTCCGCAACATAATACGTTGCAGCCCGAGAACGGGTCAGCACATGGAATATGCTGGCAATGTAACACAAAAGAGCAATAACAGAATAATACTACCACTACATGCATATTTGGCTGGTGGAAAGCTCTACGGTTACAGTTTTTCGAAAAGACAATTTTTCCCTACTACAAAGGAATAAATTTTAATTTAACTATCATGGCGGTTGAAACATCATTTCAGAAGGTAACCCCAACTCAATGATCCCAATTAAAATAGTTAACAACCCAGCAAGATTATTTAGAAGTGTTGAGATACATGCGAATACTCAAGTACTAGATACTCAGAATTGTCCATAACCGGGGACACGGCTAACCATGATTAGATTGTACACTCTACAGAGGTTTGCTGTCACACCCTAGCTAGTTCATGCATTAGAGTGTTGCCTCATGTTTATTCCATTCAACAGAAACTTGAAACGGGGATGACAGAACCCCTAGCCCCTCTGAAACAACTAGGGTTTACTAAAAATATTCTCAATGAACCTGAAATGCCCTTCTAAAATGTCCATCATTTTTGTCTTTGTTCAGAACCTCTGCCAAAAGTGGTGCACAATTTTCTAGGTCATCCTAAGGTCTTTGAATTAAATCATAGATATTTGAGTTTGGGCATTTACATTATATAAAATATTTCAAATGCTCAAATATTCCCAAACCAAAATGTTCCAAGCTGGATATATTCTAGTTAGTGGCCATAAGCAGTTTGATGATTTTTGAAGTTGCCTAGGTATTTTTAGAAAGTCCACAAAGTTACAGAAATAATAGAAAAGGGAAAATCAAAGAGGAGCAGAGGCTTACCTGGTGCCCACCTGGCAAGCCCACCTGCCGGCCCAGCCCAGCAGCCGCTCCAGCGAGCTGCTTGCCTTCGCCAGGCAGGCAGGCAGGTGCTCGACGGCGGCACCAGCGTGCGCCACGCAGCTGCCCGTCGCCCTGCTTCCTCCTCTCGCCGCCCTGCTATCCTGGACGAACTCCACGTCGCACCCCGAACCCCGTGGACACACCCATTCGCCCTCAGCTCCTCTCCCTCGCTCTCCCGCACCATGGCCGACGCCACCGCAGCCGCACCGTCGCCGTAGTCGCGCTCTCCGTCGTCCCCGCGCCGCGCCACCGTGTCCAGGACCTCCGCCGCCCTCCTCTCCTTCGAGCTAGCTGAGCCCCGAGCGCTCGCGTGCCCCGAAGCCACTGCACCGACCTCGTCCGATCCGCCATCGCCGGAGATCCCCTTCACCGTCGCCGCCGCACCAGCTCGTCCCCGACCGCGCCGTCTGCTTCTTCAAGTCCTCCATGAGCCCAGCTACCTCCTCCCCCTTTCCTCTCTCGCTCTCGTGCACCACA
Source organism: Triticum dicoccoides (assembly GCF_002162155.2). NCBI lineage: Eukaryota > Viridiplantae > Streptophyta > Magnoliopsida > Poales > Poaceae > Triticum > Triticum dicoccoides. Next base: position 102,768,038 of record NC_041381.1, on the reverse strand, counting down.
GCGAGCACATGAAGCTTCACCGCACGCGCCGCCACCGAGCTCGTCGCCGAAGTGTCTCCGGCCAACCATCGGCCACACCATCGTGTCCAACGCACTCACCGCACCCGCAGGAACCCGTAGCACCACTCCACGAGCCTCGCCGTGTCCCATAGCCTCGAGTTCGACCTCACTCGAACTCCAGCGACCGCCAAGGTCGTCGCCGGCGACATTTCTAGCCACCCCGAGCTCAACCACCACCACCAAGAGCTGCGGCTTGCTCCCAGCTACCCATAGATGCCCTCCGTCGCTCATTTAGTCGCCGGAACGCACAAAAGCACTCTCGTCGCCGCGTTCGGCCTCGCCGGCGGCTAAACGCCGGCGAGTTGACCCCGCTGACCCCTCGTTTGACCATGGGTGGGCCCAGTTTGACCCCCCCTGGGTCAATGATAGGTGGGGCCTAGCCCTGTTAACTAATTAGGATTAGTATTAACCAGTAATTAGTTAAACTAATTACACTGACACACGGGACCCACCAGTCAGGTTTGACCTGGACTGTTCCGTTGACCACTGACGTCATCCTGACGCAATGCTGACGCAGTAAGTTATTTACTGGAATTATTATTACACAGGAAATTCCAGAAAATAACCCAAACTTCAAAAAATCATAGAAATTAATCTGTAGCTCCAAATGCAAAGTGTTATATATGAAAAATGATCAAAAAATCCAATCTATCCATCTATACTGGTTTCATGCATGTTAAATCAAGCTAACCTGATGTTTATTGCAGAACAAGATAAAGCACTTTAAAGGGCCATTTATGAGTTTGAATCTTTAGTTCAAAATAGTTCAAACCCATCTGGTCTTAGTTGCATTAGCCCAACACACTCATATTACCATGTTTCATGCATGCATCATATTGTTGCATATTGTTTGGTGATGATTGTGTATCGGTGCTCTCTGCGGCAGGTCCTGCCCCTGAGGAGTATCGTGATTACCCCAACGAAGAACAATACCAGTGCACCGACCCATCAGGCAAGCAACCAACCATTTGATCATATCGATACAATCCCATGTTCTTGCTCCTGCTCTCTTTTACTGCATTAAGACAACGCGTTTCAAACTGCTGTGTGCTGCGGTAGTTCAACCCATTTCCTCTGCATGACCTGTCATTGCCACAGTAACTAGATGAAACCCACTAGCATGTGTAGGAGTTGATTGAGCCATGTGTGTGTGTGTTGTTCCTACCTTGCTATGCCTGCTATGCTTAGAGTCGTGTCAGGTCTGGTTCATCTGGGTGATGGGCTAGAGTGAAATGTTCGTGTCAGTATGGGAGTGATGTGTTGAACACGATTTGGTAAAGGTATCGATGAGAGGCCATGTAGGAGTACATGGTGGGTTGTTTCATTGAGGCTGTCCTTAAGCACCGAGATCTGTATGTGTGATTTAAGAATCAGCTACTACCATGCATTGGGCCCGAAACCAATGGACCCTCTCGGCTTCTTATTCACCCTAGTTCTCTGTCCAGGAGTTGCAAGTAGTTTCTGGTGTTTGTAGCTTACTGGAGGCCGTGGACAGCGCTGACCGTAGGGGTGGGCTGTGATGCGGTAGGTACATGGTCGGGTATACCGGGCACCCGTTAGGTGTCTCGGAACCCTATTCACATCGTTTGGGGCTGTGAGCGAAACCCCGGCCGGATCTCCTCACGGATGGAACCCGAATAGGCGATAAACCTGGACTAGAGACTTAGGTGTTTAGGTAGGTCATGGCTGACACCCACGTTGGGCTTCCGCTTGAAGGTTGCCGAGTACATGTCGTGTAAATGGCGGTAGGTGGTGAGAGCGTGTATGAAGAAGTACACCCCTGCAGGGTTAACATAATCTATTCGAATAGCCGCGTCCGCGGTAAAGGACTACTTGGTTGCCTATACAGTTCATAGACAAGTAAACTGGAAACTACTAAGAGCCTCAAGATAAGCGTGAGTGCCGAGGATGGCTCTTCTGTGGGAAGACGGAGGTGGATCCTCGGTAGTGTATTGAAGTGGTGAGTAGTGGACTCGTATGCGCAAAACTATTTCAAGTTGGAGTCTCGTAGGATAGTTTAGCCAAGAGTCAAAGCTGGCTTGCTGCAATAACTCCACCAACCCTTCTTGATAATGTGCATGTATGTAGGATCTGATGTAAGTCTTGCTGAGTACCTTTGTACTCATGTTGCTTTAATTTACATTTTTCAGAAGATGCTACAAACCCTTCTGACGGGTTCTTCGTAGACGTTGACATCGATGAGTAGGCTGAGGCCCAGGTGGTGACCCTGAGCTTGTGAAGGACCATGTAGTATAGCTAGGCTTACCCAAGCCTCCTTTATTTTACTAGTTGTCTGTACTCAGACAAGACACTTCCGCTGTTGGCTTGTAAGCTTGTATGACTTGAATGTAGGTCGTGTGACCCGTACTTGTGTGTATGCTATGTATGGCTCCCCGAGCCTTTAAATAAAGTACTTGTGGTGTAGAGTCATGTTGTGATGCCTTGTTGTATTTGCACATATCGAGCATATTGTGTGTATGATTGAAATGCTTGGTATGTGTGCGATCTGACTATCTAGTTGTTTATCTTTAGTAGCCTCTCTTACCGGGAAATGTCTCCTAGTGCTTCCACTGAGCCATGGTAGCTTGCTACTGCTCCGGAACACTTAGGCTGGCCGGCATGTGTCCTTCTTTGTTCCTGTGTCTGTCCCTTCAGGGAAATGTCACACAATGAATACCGGAGTCCTGTTAGGCCGCTGCAGCCCGGCTTACCGGAGTCCTGCTAGCCTAGTGCTACAGCCCGGATTCACTTGCTGATGACCGACACGTTCGATGCTGGGTCATGGATGCCTGTCCCTGTAAGTCTGTGCCACTTTGGGTTTACGACTAGCCATGTCAGCCCGGGCTCCTTATCATATGGATGCTAGCGACAATATCATATACGTGTGCCAAAAGGCGCAAACGGTCCCGGGCAAAGGTAAGGCGACACCCGTGGGAATACCGTGCGTGAGGCCGCAAAGTGATATGAGGTGTTACAGGCTAGATCGATGTGACATTGAGTCGGGGTCCTGACAGCGTTGGCATCAGAGCCGGACTGCCTGTAGGTTCTCCAAGCCAAACTGGTCGATGTTGAGTCTAGAAATGCTTTAGTTATATGTAGGGGAATTGATTGTGGATGGTACGTAAGGCTCTTTTTACTCCTTTACCTCATGGCATTCTGATCTGAGTCAGTCCATTCTTCCACCAGGGGTTAAGGATTAGGATCTTTCTCTCTATCAGGTTCACGTGTTACTAATCAGTAGTACCTTATAGGTTTGATGATTACAAGCCTAGTTCAGCTCTACTAACCTGTTATACTGTTAAGTTGGACCCAAAAACTTGATATGATATTGTTGAGTGTCTATGTAATTCCTTGCAAAATGTCTCAAAATCCTTCTTGAGCATTTACAGCCGTTATGCTGTCCAAATTCTGCTAGAAATTCTAATGCTTTTGCATTATGGTTGTGCTTTCAGATGGCCACTCGTGATCAAAACCAAGTGGTTCGCCTGACTCGATGTATCGATGTGCCCGGTCATACGGCTATGTTAGTCTGGGTAATGATCGAGGCGGGTTACCGTTGGTATCCCGAATACACGGTCGAAGAGCAGTTTCGAGACTTTAATCAAAGCCAGTATCTCTGCACTGTCAGGATATTTCCCTCTTATCCTGGTTCTACCGAGCCCCTCCACTGTTCCTACGGACTCGGGGTTACTATTGAGATGGCCGTGCAAGATGCTGCCTATTCTATGATGACCATCATGCGAGTCAGGACTGGCCTGCTTCGAACACCGACTTCCGGTATATGCCAGCTTCACTCCCTGGAGCGCAGGGGTATCTCCGGGCTATCTATGCTGACTCCACTGAGGAGGACTCACTAACTCGCACCACTGCTGAGATGCTCGAGGATAAGGACCGAGAGAATCGGGCCTTGAGACTGGAGCTTTTCAACACCTGTGCCGATCATTGGGCCACCTTGACTCGGTTTGCACCGGCTGTACAAGCTGGATATATGGATATGAGAGATCTGTATCCTGTTAGATCTGCTCTGCCAGACATGATGGATTGGCGTGATGTGGGAGGCATCACCCCACCCCGTGGTCCTCGCGGGCCACCGTTTGTTGGTCCAAGACCTCACCCTAGCCCCTATGGTCCACAGGCTCCTCAGGACCGTCTATTTCCGGATGTCTTTCCAGAAGAATTGCCAGGTGTCCCACCTGACAGAGATGTCGAGTTCGTGATAGATCTCATTCCAGGAACTATCCCAATTTCTAGAAGACCCTATAAGATGGCACCATTTGAACTAGCCGAACTTAAGAAACAACTCGATGAGTCCTTGAAAAAGGGCTTCATCCAACCTAGTTCATCTCCATGGGCTTGCCCCGTCCTCTTCGTCAAGAAGAAGGATGGTACGGACTAGATGGTTGTAGATTATCGACCCGTCAACTTGGTCACAATTAAGAACAAGTATCCGCTCCCCAGGATCAACGACCTGTATGATCAGCTCGCTGGATCCTTAGTCTTCTCTAAAATGGATTTGAGGTTGGGCTACCATCAAATCAAAATCAGGAACGGGGACATTCCTAAAATGGCCTTTGTTACTCGTTATGGCCAATACGAGTACACTGTCATGTCCTTCGGTTTAACCAATGCCCCAGCCACCTTTTCTCGGTTAATGAACTCAATCTTCATGGAGTATTTGGATAAATTCGTCGTGGTTTACCTCGATGATATACTCATCTACTCCAAGAATGAGGAAGAACATGCCGAACATCTAAGGCTAGTGTTGATGAAAATTTGAGAGCATCGCCTTTATGCCAAGTTCTCTAAATGTGAATTTTGGTTGCCAGAAGTGACCTATCTAGGACATGTAATCTCTGGTAAAGGTATTGCTGTTAACCCCAAGCGAGTTCAAGCCATCCTTAATTGGACTCCACCTGAATCGGTCAAGCAAGTTCGGAGTTTCCTTGGCTTAGCAAGATATTGTCGCCGCTTTGTCGAGAACTTCTCCAAGGTTGCTAAACCTCTAACTGAACTCCTTAAGAAAGATAAAAAGTTTGAGTGGACTCCACAATGTGAGCACAGTTTTCAGGAACTGAAAAGACGCCTGACTTCTGCTCCCGTATTGGTACCACCAAACTTCTCCAAGGACTTTGTTATCTATTGCGACGCCTCGCGATAAGGACTAGGTTGCATTCTCATGCAAGATCGACACGTAATTGCTTATGCTTCACGGCAATTGCACCCACATGAGGAAAACTACCCTACTCATGATCTAGAGCTTGCAGCTATAGTCTATGCACTCAAAACCTGGCGACATTACCTCCTCGGTAATCGTTGCGAAATCTTCACTGATCACCAAAGTCTGAAGTACATATTCACCCAACCGGATTTGAATCTCAGGCAAAGACGTTGGGTCGAGTTGATCACAGATTTCGACTTAGGGATAACTTACACCCCAGGAAAAGCCAACATCATGGCTGATGCGCTAAGTCGTAAATCTTATTGCAACAATCTAATGTTGCAACAAAGTCAACCACTTCTCCATGAGGAATTTCGGAAACTTAACCTTCACATTGTTCCTCAAGGATTCCTTTCCACCTTGGTGGCGAAACCTACCCTTACGGATCAGATCATCAAAGCGCAGAAGGTAGATCCGGGGATTTCCCGCATCAAAAGAAACATCAAGAAAGGAGTTGCGAATTGTTTCTCCATTGATGATCAAGGAGTCGTATACTTCGGGAACCGTCTAGTGGTTCCCAAAGTGCGAAACCTGAGGTGATTGATCCTGAAGGAAGCTCATGAATCTCCTCTCACCATTCATCCCGGTAGCACTAAGATGTATCAGGACCTACGCCAGAGGTTCTGGTGGACTAGGATGAAGAGAGAAATTGCTCAGTATATTGCTAGTTGCGACGTCTGTCATCGTGTAAAAGCAGAGCATCAACGGCCTGCTGGCACCCTTCAACCCTTAGCTATTCCTGAATGGAAATGGGACAAAATTGGTATAGATTTCATTACCAGTTTTCCCAGGACCAAGAGAGGGAATAATGTTATCTTCGTCGTTATCGATCATCTTTCCAAAGTGGCCCATTTCTTACCTGTTCGCGAGAGTATAACCGCTAGTCAATTAGCAGACTTGTACATCTCCCGAATAGTGTCTCTCCATGGTGTTCCACTGGAAATTAACTCGGATCGAGGAAGTCTCTTCACCTCTCGATTTTGGGAAAGTTTCCAAAATGCTATGGGAACCCGCCTTTCCTTTAGCACTGCCTTTCATCCTCAATCAAGTGGTCAAGTAGAATGCGTCAACCAGATTCTAGAAGACATGCTTCGAGCTTCTGTTATCTCATTCGGAATGGATTGGGAGAAATGCCTTCCATTTGCCAAATTTTCTTATAACAACAGCTATCAATCTAGCTTGGGTAAAGCCCCTTTTGAAGTTCTCTATGGACGAAGGTGTCGAACGCCTCTTAACTGGTCAGAAACCAGGGAAAGACAATTCTTTGGCCCGGATATGATCCAGGAAGCAGAAGAGCAAGTTCGCATCGTTCGTGAAAAGTTGAAAACAGCCCAATCTCGTCAAAAGAGTCAATATGACCGAAAACATAAGGCTATGACTTTTGAGGTTGATGAGAAGGCTTACCTTCGGGTTACTCCTCTGAAGGGAACCCATCATTTCGGTATCAAAGGCAAATTGGCTCCTCGTTACATTGGACCCTTTTGTATTCTCGCTAAACAAGGAGAAGTTGCCTACCAATTGGAACTACCTCCGCATCTCTCCAGAGTCCACGATGTCTTCCACGTTTCTCAACTCAGGCATTGCTTCTCGGATCCTATCCGTGGAGTGGACCACGAAATGCTTGATCTTCAAGATAATCTCACGTATCGAGAGTACCCCGTTCGTATCCTCGATCAAGCCGAGCGTACCACTCGACGACATAATATCAAGTTTCTCAAGGTTCAATGGTCGCACCATTCTGAGAAAGAAGCAACTTGGGAAAGGGAGGATCGCCTTCGACTTGAGTATCCCGCCTTCTTCCCGGAGGAACGTAAATCTCGGGACGAGATTATTTTGAGTGGGGGTGAGTTGTCACACCCTAGCTAGTTCATGCATTAGAGTGTTGCATCATGTTTATTCCATTCAACAGAAACTTGAAATGGGGATGACAGAACCCCCAGCCCCTCTGAAACCAACTAGGGTTTACTAAAAATATTCTCAATGAACCTGAAATGCCCTTCTAAAATGTCCATCATTTTTATCTTGGTTCAGAACCTCTGCCAAAAGTGGTGCACAATTTTCTAGGTCATCCTAAGGTCTTTCAATTAAATCATAGATATTTGAGTTTGGGCATTTAAATTATATAAAATATTTCAAATGCTCAAATATTCCCAAACCAAAATGTTCCAAGCTGGATATATTCCAGTTAGTGGCCATAAGCAGTTTGATGATTTTTGAAGTTGCCAAGGTATTTTTAGAAAGTCCACAAAGTTACAGAAATAATAGAAAAGGGAAAATCAAAGAGGAGCAGAGGCTTACCTGGCGCCCACCTGGCAAGCCCACCTGCTGGCCCAGCCCAGCAGCCGCTCCAGCGAGCTGCTTGCCTTCGCCAGGCAGGCAGGCAGGTGCTCGACGGCGGCACCAGCGCGCGCCACGCAGCTGCCCGTCGCCCTGCTTCCTCCTCTCGCCGCCCTGCTGGCCTGGACGAACTCCACGCCGCACCCTGAACCCCGTGGACACACCCATTCGCCCTCAGCTCCTCTCCCTTGCTCTCCCGCACCATGGCCGACGCCACCGCAGCCGCACCGTCGCCGTAGTCGCGCTCTCCGTCGTCCCCGCGCCGCGCCACCGTGTCCAGGAGCTCCGCCGCCCTCCTCTCCTTCGAGCTAGCCGAGCCCCGAGCGCTCGCGTGCCCTGAAGCCACTGCACCGACCTCGTCCGATCCGCCATCGCTAGAGATCCCCTTCGCCGTCGCCGCCGCACCAGCTCGTCCCCGACCGCGCCGTCTGCTTCTTCGAGACCTCCGTGAGCCCAGCTACCTCCTACCCCTTTCCTCTCTCGCTCTCGTGCACCACAGCGAGCGCACGAAGCTTCACCGCACGCGCCGCCGCCGAGCTCGTCGCCGAAGTGTCTCCGGCCAACCATCGGCCACACCACCGTGTCCAACGCACTCACCGCACCCGTAGGAACCCGTAGCACCACTCCACGAGCCTCGCCGTGTCCCGTAGCCTCGAGTTCGACCTCACCCGAACTCCGGCGACCGCCAAGGTCGTCGCCGGCGACATTTCCGGCCACCCCGAGCTCAACCACCACCACCAAGAGCTGCGGCTTGCTCCCAGCTACCCATAGATGCCCTCCGCCGCTCATTTAGTCGCCGGAACGCACAAAAGCACTCTCGCCACCGTGTTCGGCCTCGCCGGCGGCTAAACGCCGGCGAGTTGACCCCGTTGACCCCTCGTTTGACCACGGGTGGGCCCAGTTTGACCCCCCCTGGGTCAATGACAGGTGGGACCTAGCCCTGTTAACTAATTAGGATTAGTATTAACCAGTAATTAGTTAAACTAATTACACTGACACACGGGACCCACCAGTCAGGTTTGACCTGGACTGTTCCGTTGACCACTGACGTCATCCTGACGCAATGCTGACGCAGTAAGTTATTTACTGGAATTATTATTACACAGGAAATTCCAGAAAATAACCCAAACTTCAAAAAATCATAGAAATTAATCTGTAGCTCCAAATGCAAAGTGTTATATATGAAAAATGATCAAAAAATCCAATCTATCCATCTGTACTGGTTTCATGCATGTTAAATCAAGCTAACCTGCTGTTTATTGCAGAACAAGATAAAGCACTTTAGAGGGCCATTTATGAGTTTGAAACTTGAATCTTTGGTTCAAAATAGTTCAAACCCATCTGGTCTTAGTTGCATTAGCCCAACACACTCATATTGCCATGTTTCATGCATGCATCATATTGTTGCATATTGTTTGGTGATGATTGTGTATCGGTGCTCTCTGCGGCAGGTCCTGCCCCTGAGGAGTATCGTGATTACCCCAACGAAGAACAATACCAGTGCACCGACCCATCAGGCAAGCAACCAACCATTTGATCATATCGATACAATCCCATGTTCTCGCTCCTGCTCTCTTTTACTGCATTAAGACAACGCGTTTCAAACTGCTGTGTGCTGCGGTAGTTGAACCCATTTCCTCTGCATTACCTGTCATTGCCACAGTAACTAGATGGAACCCACTAGCATGTGTAGGAGTTGATTGATCCATGTGTGTGTGTTGTTCCTACCTTTCTATGCCTGCTATGCTTAGAGTCGTGTCAGGTCTGGTTCATCTGGGTGATGGGCTAGAGTGAAATGTTCGTGTCAGTATGGGAGTGATGCGTTGAACACGATTTGGTAAAGGTATCGATGAGAGGCCATGTAGGAGTACATGGTGGGTTGTTTCATTGAGGCCGTCCTTAAGCACCGAGATCTGTATGTGTGATTTAAGAATCAGCTACTACCATGCATTGGGCCCGAAACCAATGGACGCTCTCGGCTTCTTATTCACCCTAGTTCTCTGTCCAGGAGTTGCAAGTAGTTTCTGGTGTTTGTAGCTTACTGGAGGCCGTGGACAGTGCTGACCGTAGGGGTGGGCTGTGATGCGGTAGGTACGTGGCCGGGTATACCGGGCACCCGTTAGGTGTCTCGGAACCCTGTTCACATCGTTTGGGGCTGTGAGCGAAACCCCGGCCGGATCTCCTCACGGATGGAACCCGAATAGGCGATAAACCTGGACTAGAGACTTAGGTGTTTAGGTAGGTCATGGCCGACACCCACGTTGGGCTTCCGCTTGAAGGTTGCCGAGTACATGTCGTGTAAACGGCGGTAAGTGGTGAGAGCGTGTATGAAGAAGTACACCCCTGCAGGGTTAACATAATCTATTCGAATAGCCGCGTCCGCGGTAAAGGACTACTTGGTTGCCTATACAGTTCATAGACAAGTAAACTGGAAACTACTAAAAGCCTCAAGATAAGCGTGAGTGCCGAGGATGGCTCTTCCGTGGGAAGACGGAGGTGGATCCTCGGTAGTGTATTGAAGTGGTGAGTAGTGGACTCGTGTGCGCAAAACTATTTCAAGTTGGAGTCTCGTAGGATAGTTTAGCCAAGAGTCAAAGCTGGCTTGCTGCAATAACTCCACCAACCCTTCTTGATAATGTGCATGTATGTAGGATCTGATGTAAGTCTTGCTGAGTACCATTGTACTCATGTTGCTTGAATTTACATTTTTCAGAAGATGCTACAAACCATTCTGACGGGTTCTTCGTAGACGTTGACATCGATGAGTAGGCTGAGGCCCAGGTGGTGACCCTGAGCTTGTGAAGGACCATGTAGTATAGCTAGGCTTACCCAAGCCTCCTTTATTTTACTAGTTGTTTGTACTCAGACAAGACACTTCCGCTGTTGGCTTGTAAGCTTGTATGACTTGAATGTAGGTCGTGTGACCCGTACTTGTGTGTATGCTATGTATGGCTCCCCGAGCCTTTAAATAAAGTACTTGTGTTGTAGAGTCATGTTGTGATGCCTTGTTGTATTTGCACATATCGAGCATATTGTGTGTATGATTGAAATGCTTGGTATGTGTGGGATCTGACTATCTAGTTGTCTATCTTTAGTAGCCTCTCTTACCAGGAAATGTCTCCTAGTGCTTCCACTAAGCCATGGTAGCATGCTACTGCTCCGGAACACTTAGGCTGGCCGGCATGTGTCCTTCTTCGTTCCTGTGTCTGTCCCTTCGGGAAAATGTCACGCAATGAATACCGGAGTCCTGTTAGGCCGCTGCAGCCCGGTTTACCGGAGTCCTACTAGCCCAGTGCTACAGCCCGGATTCACTTGCTGATGACCGACACGTTCGATGCTGGGTCATGGATGCCTGTCCCTGTAAGTCTGTGCCACTTTGGGTTTACGACTAGCCATGTCAGCCCGGGCTCCTTATCATATGGATGCTAGCGACAATATCATATACGTGTGCCAAAAGGCGCAAACGGTCCCGGGCAAAGGTAAGGCGACACCCGTGGGAATACCGTGCGTGAGGCCGCAAAGTGATATGAGGTGTTACAGGCTAGATCGATGTGACATTGAGTCGGGGTCCTGACATTTGCGCACTTTTCCCCGCAAGACTCCATCGCCTCCGCTGATTCCTCGCACTACATGATGTTTGAGAAACGGATGACCGAGACACAGTCTTTCAGAAACATTAACTCTCTACTCCGGGCAGACCATACCAAACCTACAAACCCACTACCTGCTAATCCACCTCTTCAAGAGCTTCACGTAACTTACTCAACTATGCTAGAGCCCATAATAGCTTGCGGCTGCACACGGAAGTTTCTATCATGAATAGACTCAGTTCCCTTTGAGCCTGGGGTGGCGGTCCATAGGGGAATCACACGGTAACCCCGGGATTTCCAAAAATAAAACAGGAAATCACTGGATACCCCAGGTGCCTCAATCCACCCAGATGTGTATTAAAGTTGCCACCTTAAGTAAACCATTAATTTAACAATCTCACATCTGTCATGGAAATCACTCAAACCCAATCCACGTCTACGAGCATAGAATGGCAAAATAAGCAACGCGTAGAAGTAACTCCCAAGGGTTTGATAATAAACAGGGCAATAGGTTCTACCTCAGCAACTACTTCCCAAAACCCACATATTAAAGGCATCCTAGTCATGCAATGTTTGAGGATTGAAACTAATGCATAAAAACTGGGTATGAAAAGAGTATGACCAATATGTTACTTGCCTTGCTGACGATCCGTGAATCCTAGAGACTCATAGTAACACGCTTCGCACTCTGGGAATTCTATCGCAAGCAAACAATAACATACATAAGCAACAATCAAAGATGCACAAGTATAACTCCAAATAAAAGAGTTTGACAGGAGAGTTCAACTTAAGAACTCCGGTTTGCAAAAAGAATCAAATCAAACGGAGCAACGAAACTCAAACGGCAAAAGAAACAAGATCTGTTAACTAATCTGAACTAGGGTCAAATTTTACAGAGATAAAAACTTGTTTTAGTTGATTATTCGGAAAGAAGGTTTTGGGATGAAACTCCAGGCGCTTGAATCGCCTGATTCCAATAAACGAGCGAAAGGATAAACAGGTTTGAACATCGGATCAGAAATCGCGATCAGAAAAATCACGGAATAAATCCGATAAAAAGAAAAATGACGAACGGCTAAACGAACGAACGTTCGTTAACAGAAACTAAACGATGAACACGTTCGTTAGAACGAACGGACGAGCGAACGCTCGCTAAATAAATAAACCGAAGAATAAAACCGATCTATATATAAAAAACGAACTAAGGTTTTTCAAAAAAACGAAGGGGTTTATTTAAAAAAAACGGCGGCGAGGGGGGTGTGGCTACCTCCGGCGAGGTCGTCCGGCGGGGCGGGCGGCTCCGGCGGCTCGGCGAGGGGTGGCCGGGCTTGGGGAGGGCACGGGGTGGCGGCGGGAGGCGGCGGCGGCGCTAGGGCG